>NC_140598.1:15359970-15594970 GCF_057381915.1 Diplotaxodon limnothrissa | reverse complement strand
GACAAGCAGTTCACTGAGACTTCAAACATCCAGCTTCAGTCATCAGACTGTTCCAGAAACATCATTTCCTGGTTTTCAGTGCTCCTCCTTTCATCAGGAGCTGCACTCCTTACTCAGGTTTTTCAGGGTGATGCGATTTTTTGTTATTACTTGCATTTTTACACAATGCTCTTCTACTCTGACTGACACTTTCAACTACCAGCTTGACCGCGCATCACTCTTTTCTACCTCAAAACGACCAGTTACACATGTCTGCATGAATTCTGCACGCACGTTTGCACTACAAGCTGCACACAAACACGTGCGCACATCCATGATTTACTCCAAACCTAACTTAACCTTCGGCGCTTTTTAACTTTCAACCCCTTCAGTGGAAACATTGGGAGAAGTTTGCCAGTGTGGTATTATAATATTATTTTATGCCACGTTAGACCCCTAATTGAAGATTG
This sequence comes from Diplotaxodon limnothrissa, assembly GCF_057381915.1. Lineage (NCBI taxonomy): Eukaryota > Metazoa > Chordata > Actinopteri > Cichliformes > Cichlidae > Diplotaxodon > Diplotaxodon limnothrissa. Next base: position 15,594,521 of record NC_140598.1, on the reverse strand, counting down.
TGAATTATTATGTAGTTTTAGTTTGCATTATTCTCCTGAATTAGAAGAAGGTGATAACTATTGCATTTGTTAAACTGATTTGCATTACATTAGACTGCTGATTTATTGTGGATGAATGATATTGTTTCATGATGCATTATACTGCTGAGTTATAAGAAATACTGTTCGCAGAAAGTCATCGCCTTATTTGTCTGATTAGAAGAGAACAGAACATGCTGGAGTTTTCTGCCCCATCTCAGCAGGAGCAAATAAACAGGGAGCCAAGGTTGTAGCTTAGGCGCCGTGTGAGAGAAAGCATGTGAATGTTTAGGCTTTTATGATAAGGTGGGGGCCACTAGAGGCTATAAGAGTTTGATCAATGCTCCACCATTTTGAGATCTGATGCTGTCTACGTACGGTGTCCATCTCCCACGCGTGTGATCATTAAAATCATCGTTTGACTCAACCCGGTCGGACCAGTGTTGTTATTGTGGTTTTTCCTCTTGTATCCATCCCCAATATTTGAATCCGTAACACCATCAAACTCGTCGTTGGAGGGGAGAGGGAGGGGAAACAGGAGGACAAAGGATGGCGGGAACAACTGAGCTGTAGTGCTTTTTTTTTTTCAACTGTGCAATATTTGCAATATTGTTTTATATTCGACCTTTTTTGTGGGGCAAATAATATTGACACCAGTCATTTTGTGTTTTTCTGAAATTATTCTGTTATTGTGTACAAAATATTAAAAAAAATTCAGCTATATATGTTGATGCATGCTTTTATTACCAGTCGCATTGATTGCTGTAACGCCCTGCTCTCTGGTCTCCCCAAAAAGAATATATCACCCTTACAACTTTTACAAAACTGCAGCTCGTGTGCTGACGAAGACCAGAGGGTGGGCCCACAGTACACCGGTTTTAGAATCGCTGCATTGGCTCCCCGTGTATTTCAGGATCGATTTTAAAGTTCTTTTATTGGTTTTTAAATGTCTTAATGGTCTGCTTCTCTCAATGACTATCGCCCTGTAGCCCTCACCTCAGTAGTGATGAAGTGCTTTGAACGCCTGGTCAGAGACTTCATCATTTCTTCACTACCAGACACACTGGACCCACTACAGTTCGCTTACCGTCCAAATCGTTCCACAGACGATGCCATCTCTCATCTCCTCCACACATCACTCACTCACTTGGACACTAGAAGGGGGAATTATGTTAAAATGCTCTTCATAGACTACAGCTCTGCATTTAATACCATAATTCCCTCCACACTCACCACCAAGCTGGAGCATCTGGGACTCAGCTCATCTATGTGTCAGTGGATCTCCAACTTCCTAACTGGCAGACCACAGGCAGTAAGGATGGGCGGACATGTCTCAGCCTCCACCACTCTCAGCACTGGAGCCCCCCAGGGGTGTGTTCTGAGCCCCCTGCTGTACTCTCTGTACACATATGACTGTGTGGCCACTACCAGCTCCACCACCATCATCAAGTTTGCTGACGACACCGTCGTGGTGGGCCTGATCTCTGATAACAACGAGACGGCCTACCTGAAGGAGATTAGGAATCTGGAGAACTGGTGCCAGAGGAACAACCTCCTTCTAAACGTCAGTAAGACAAAGGAGCTGATAGTGGACTTCAGCACTAAGCAGGAGAGGAACTACCAGACCCCTGTCATCAACGAGTGCCCAGTGGAGAGAGTGGACAGCTTCAAATACCTCGGAGTTCACATCACGCTGGACCTGTCATGGTCCTGTCACATCAACACCGTGGTGAAAAAGGCCCGTCAGCGTCTCTACCACCTCAGACGCTTGAGAGACTTCCAACTGCCCTCCAAGGTGCTCAGGAACTTTTACTCCTGCACCATAGAGAGCATCCTGACGGGAAACATCTTAACCTGGTTCGGGAACAGCACCATGCAGGACAGACGAGCTCTACAGAGGGTTGTGCGGTCAGCTGAGCGCACCATCCGCTCCGAGCTCCCTGACCTGCACTCAATCTACAGCAGGCGGTGCTGGACCAAGGCCAGGAAGATCGTGAAGGACCTCAGCCATCCCAACAACGGACTGTTCTCTCTGTTGAGGTCAGGAAAGCGATTCCGCTCCCTGAAGACCAACACAGAGAGACTGAGGAGGAGCTTCTTCCCGCAGGCGATACGGTCTCTCAATCACACCACCACACAGTACTGACCCACACATATGGTTCTTACACACACACTGGACATTCTGGACATTGTTTTCACTTCATCACTTAAATCACTTTAAGCATATTTGCACTGCACAAGACATAATGTGGATTGCACAACACTGGTCACTATATTCTTCATTTCCAGTTAATACTTGTACAGCTGCTGTTATTGTGTATATATTTATTTATTTATATTTCTTCATACATTCTTATATAGTTCTATATTGTGTATTTTGTTGTACAGTTATTTTATTTTCAACTTTAATTTATATATTTTATGTTATTCTCCCAGTTAAATTTACCCTTCATTCTAATTTGTGTTGTACAGTTATTTCATTTTTAACCTTAATTTATATTTTATTCCCTCCTAGTTAAATTTACCCTTTTTAATTTTTCCTATTTATTTCCTATTTATTTCCTATTTATTTCCTTTTTTTTTTTCTTTAGGTCACGAGCAGTTGTCCAAGCATTTCACTGCATATCGTACTGTGTATGACTGTGTACGACTGTATACGTGACAAATAAAATTTGAATTTGAATTTGATTTGGGCCGTCTTATCTCTCAGATCTGCTTTTACCATACGAACCCTCGCGGACCTTGAGGTCCTCTGGTACTGGCCTTCTGACTGTTCCCAAAGACAGCACACATACTCACGGAGAGGCAGCTTTTCAGTGGTATGGTCCTCGTCTGTGGAACAGCCTGCCGGAGGAGCTCAGGGCCGCAGAGAACGTACATGTTTTTAAGAACAGGCTCAAGACCACCTTTTTAATTTATCTTTCACCTAACGTTTATTTATTTTATGCTTATTTATTCTATCCTGTTATTCTATTTATTAATTTAGGTTTTACCTAATATTTATTGATTTTATTCTTACTCATTTTTTATCTTCTTACTATTTCTATTGTATCCCGTTCTTATTTACTTTATCTTTTTACCCTGTATATATCCTATTGTGACATATCTCCAGTGTTTCCTCGGAGGGGGCTCTCTGCACCGGGGCTGTGATCGACCGTGGCTGCTGGGGCTCTGGGGGTCCTCTCAGCCTGGCTGGGGGGGGGGGGATATGGGTGCATTCATGATTGTTTATGTTAATGAGAGTGTGGGGGGTTAGTTGGAGGGTGGGGTGGGGTGCTTTTAACCATGTAAAGCACTTTGTGCTACTTTTTTTGTATGAAAAGTGCTTTATAAATAAAGATTGATTGATTGATTAATTTCCCAGCTTTGGTCATTATATACAGTATTTTGGAGACAGAGAGTTACAGACTCTCTCCCAGACCACGGACTCATAATACAAGTCAGAGCTTTATAAAAAAAAAAAAGTTGTGTTTTCTAAATTGGAGTTCAAGTTATTTGTACTTCCAATAGTGTTAACATACTACACAGGTCATGAACAAGATTTCTTTTACATTTTCATTGTAAATGGGCTGAAGCAGTTCATTAAAAGTAGTCTAACATAAATGTAAACGCTGTAATTTGATTATTTTAATAAACCATGAAACTTGGATGGATTCGATGCCGGTGTGACCACAGTGCTCACGTCTGCTGTCGCTCACAGTGGTCCAAGGAACCGCTCAGGGAGTTTGTGTGTTCGCTCAGACACCTGAAAAATTAGAGGGAACATTGGGCCTCTGACATTCAATACCCAGTTATTAAAATGTTAAGTGTAAATCATCCGCAGCCCACAATAGCAGCTGAATTTACTACGATTTCAGATCTTTTTACACGTCAATAAGAAACCACCGATGTGTAAAACAGGCTGACAACAGGCTGACAACAGAATGACGTAAACCACACTGCTGCAACTGTGCAGCTCTCAGGTTTTATCTATTGTTTCTCTGTGTGGCCAGCAGGGGGAGGTGTTTTTTTTTTTTAATATTAATGAAAACATTTTTCATGAAAGTTGCAAATTTGTTATCTGTTTTTATGACATTTTTCACTGTGGATTACAACAACATCAACATTAGAAAATGAAATACATTTATAGTAGGTGATCATTAATCACTATTATTGGCACTATTAAAGGGCCCCAAAAATCAAACTTTGCTTAGGGCACCACGGAGGGCCAACCCTTTTTACACTTCAACGATTGTACACAAAATACAATCATCCATCCTTCTATCTATTTATTTTTGTCCACTTATATAATTCAGCATCACAGGGAAGCTGGATCCCAGTTGTTTTTCACAGAGGGCCAAGCAGTGGAGGGAGCTGCCGACCTCCCAGCAATACATGTAAAAGCTTTATTTTATGCTGACTCTGGTCATCTTTATCTATCATAAAAATTTGCTTCACGATCTGAAACACGTAAGTGTGGCAAATATGCAAATAGCTAAGAAATCAGGATGGGGTAAATCGTTTCTCACTGCACTTCTGTTAGGCGACTGAATAAAAACACAAAGTCAGCAGTCTGGCTATGAATGTCTTTAATGTTTCCAAGATCAGAATCACATCAGGGTGTACAACCTCACCCCTGGCGCCGTTGCCCACCTCTCAATTTTAAATACACGTAGACATTGAGGGCTACCAGGAGGGGCTATGCGCTTACCTGCTGCTGAGTAATTGCATATGAGAGCATGAGGGTGGGAATGGATGTTTGTATCTGTGTGTGCCTGTTTGTCTGTGTCCATATGTCAGGTCGGGTATCAGACGCCACCTCTCTGGGGACATCTCAGGCCCTCCAAGGTATGGAGGCCTATCTCCCCCCACCACTCCCCCTGCCAGTGGCAGACGCCTTCAGACATCGGTGCATTGGTGGTTCTTTGTGTCTGGGGATGGGCGTCCAGGTACTGCTTGTCGGGGCCTGGAGCCTGGGGCTCGCTCGGGCTCCTTCAGGGTGGGGTGCCTTTGGCCTCTCAGCCTGGGGCTCGGTCACTCTGGCACAGCTGGCTGCCGGCGGAGCTCACGGGCACGTCACGTTTAAACCATGCTTTTTATCCGTTTTTGTTTTTTAATGTTCTGTAAAGAACTTGGGATCACCTTGTTGTTGAATTGTGCGATATAAATAAACTTGCCTTGCATTTTGGCTGCTACCTCAAAGCACACTGTGCGCTGTCGATCTTACGTGCTGCACAATAATATTCAATATTTAGTATTTACAGTTATATTCACATAGATCATCGCGGTGATGTTGTTTATTATATTGCTCTCTTTTGTTTGCTTGTTTTCTCTTTTTTCTTTCTCAACAGGTGATCCAGGTGATTGATAGATGGATTTTTTGTCTGTTTGTTTTGTTGGCTTGGACAACTTCCTACCAGACCCGTGGAAGTGGAAGCTTCAGTGAAGAAAGATTCCTGCTCCCAGCCGTTCATTGGCTCGGCATTTTAAACCCCTAAAGGGTCACCTGGCCTGTAAATAAACAGGGCCAATAAAAAAAATCACAAGAATAATACAAAACTTTCAGCCAGTTTATCTTAATACATTAACTTATTCTTGTGTACACAGTAATTCATAAATAAATAATGTATATTATCAATAAAGATTGATCTAAACAGTTTAACTGCTATGTGCAGATAAAGGTTGCATAGCTTTAAAACATTTGCTATCCAGCAAATATCAGTCAAACTCAACACAAAAGGAAACACAACAATGGTTCAAATTGTTTGGACCGGTGATCCAAATCAACTGGTGTTGGTCAAACAGATGTGTGGTAGACTTACTTTGAAGGAGCTGCTACCGACAAACCAGCAAATAAACACCAAATATTTCATCTGTGACATTTGTGAGGTTTCCTCAAACACACAATACATTTGTAACTTTTAATTTTTTCTGTTTTTGTGTCTTGCAAATAAACCTTTAAACTGATTTGAAATGATGTTATGTATTTATTTTTGGCCTTTATCTACGGTGGCCCTGAGAGGCCAAATGGACTGCAACTTAAGAAAACACCAGCAATAAAAAAAAAACGCTGCAAAAGCACAAAAAACACAACTGAAATAGGAAAAAAGAAAACACAAATACAAAAAACGAAAACACAAATAGGAAAAAAGAAAACTGAACTGTTTCTGGGGAGACAATAGTAATTAGTAATAAACAGAGCCAGTGTGACTAAGTGGAGCTTGTGAGAGTGAGTGGATTGAAGAAAGTGAGGGACTCAGATGTGTCAGTTGGTTTGTCTTTGTTTGTGAGTGTGGAGGAGAGTTAGATTGGGTTGGTTTTAAAGCTAAGTTAAGAATATTCTGAATTTCAATTCATTTTTATTTACATAGCACCAAATCACAACAACAGTCGCCTCAAGGCGCTTTATATTGTACAGTTTAATTTCCAAAACTTGCATATGATCTTCAGTTTGCAGCTGGACTATCACATAGCAGCTGGAGCAGTCTCACATGGAGGCCAGTCCACTGCTGCCACCTGTGGCCAAGTGCCATAGCCTACTACTAGATGAACTTGTGACACACATCTGCAGTAGAGGCTGAGTGGCTGCTCTCACACCTGGAGCATCCAAATCGACCCACAAACACGCTGAAAGATGCAATGCCATCAATGTGGATTGTCAAGACTGAGAGACCTCTTCCCTCTGACCCCTCCCCAAACCCTCAAACCCTCCTACCCACCTCGACATACAAACTCTGTGTGGCTTCACGTGTTCTGTTGATGTTTACATGATCGAAATAACTTGAACACAAACACAAACAAACAAAGAGGAAGACCGCACCGGAAGGAAACAACTACAAGTCCCAGCATCCTCTGTGTTTAGGGAGCAGCAGTGAAAGTGAAAGCATTGAGCCTCCGTTCAGAGCAGCAGGAGGAGGAAGGTGGAGCTGAGGCAGGTGAGTGTTAACATGAATATGTTTCTTCTTATGACATAAAATAATTCCACGCTGTTCGTGTCTGTGGGTGAAATGTGAGGCCGGTCGGCTCCTCTGAGCGCTGGTTTCCTGTAAGTAGAGAGGAAGTGAGTTTAGCTGAGCCTCCGTTTAGTGTGAGAGAGCAGGAGGAGAGTGAGAGCTGTGCTGAGGCAGGGTGAGTGTTAACACCGCTCTGACATTACTGTGTCTCTGTGGCGGGAACAACAGGCTCCGTCAGTGGAGGCAAAAATAATCAGACTTTGGTTTTTCAAAGGAAACAACTTTATGAAGTTCCCGCACGCTCATTGGATAACGAGGTGTCAATCTCGACCTATTAGCCAATGAGCGTGCGGATTCACAGAAAGACCCGCCTTTATCACGGGACTTTAAAAACTACAATGGCGACAGAAACTCCGTGAGTGGAGTTCAGGGTGACGTTATGAAACTGTGACGTTTGAGCCACTTCCTGTTCTCAGTCCCAGCGTCCTGATCACCGAGGTTTCTGTTGCTCTGATATCTGATATTGATTATATTGGTAAACAGGCTGTAGCATAAACATCAAACACAGCTGAAGCAGTTTTTGGATGGTTGGCTTCAAATGATCCGTCGGTTTGAAAAGTAAAAACAATTAAAAAAAGGTGAAGCTGATGCAGGGTGAGTGTTAACACCAGGACTTTAGAGGGAAGAAGAGTCACAGCTCAGCATGTTGTTGACGGGTTGTTGTTCAGTCGGGGGAAGACATCTGAATCATTGCAGGGGGAATGGCTTTCACAACTTTAATGAATTTACTCTGAGTACATGATATGCCATAATTATCTATGAGTTTGTTATATGTTAACACATTTCCGTCATTGTCTAAAAGGTGTAAAACCGTCCAAATGCCATGATCCATCCAATCCTTATAAAAGATGGATTTTCTTTTATCGTATACATCTGTTGTTCCAAACCGAATTTGTATGTGGAGAAAAAATATGCTTGTGTATCATTTTCCAGTACTGGAGAACCTGTTTGTGAAAATTGGATAATTTAATTTGGAAATTTCAAAGTCGCACTTTATAAGAAATTCAATGCCACCCAGCTTCTCCAAAATTACTTTGGGGAAATAAAACCAAATAACGTTTGAATTATTTATGAAAGATTGCAACCATTTGAGTTTGATGGAACCATCATTGCTTCAAAATCAATCGCATTCAAACCTCCTTCTTCAAATGACTTCACTATATCATTCTTCCTAACATAATGTTGCTTGTTTCTCCAAATGTAATTGAAATTAATTTGATTTATATTATTGATTAGACTATTGGAAACATATAAACATTGTGATGGATAAATCAATCCAGAGATACCTTCTGTTTTAGTAAGCAAGACACGTCCAAAGATGGAGAGGTGTCTTTGTAGCCTGTAATCTTTTTGATTTCTGGGTAATTTGCTCAAAATGTAGATTTTCTCTATTATTTGTGTTCTTTGACATTATAATACCCAAATATTTAATGTCAGTTTTAACAGCTATGTTAAGAGAGCTACTAGGTCACAATCACGAATAGTTAATAATTTGCATTTTCTAATATTCAGGTACAAACCAGAAGCCTTTGAGAAAAGTGAAATTTCATTCATGTTCTATAAAAACTGACGATTCCTCGTCTAACATTAAAGCGTTTAGATGTTCCAAAAGGTAAAGAAGCAGAACTATTGAGTCAGAGTATAATAAAGAAATTAAATCTATGAAGTTTTGTTTACCAAAACCAAAATAGGGTAGAGCTTTTAAAATAAAAGGATGTTCGACCGTATCAAATGCCTTATAAAAGTCTAAAAAAAGAATCACACCATCATCTTCAATTAAGTGATTAGAATCCAGTAGATCTACAACCAATCTAATATTATTGGTCGTAGATTATCGATTAGTCTTTTATCTTTACCAGGTTTGGGAATACGGGAGATAAGACCCTGTTTCATTGTCGTTGCTAACATTTCATTACTAATGATTTCAGTAATAGTTTTGAAGAAAAATTCTTTTATTTCTTTCCAGAAGAATTTATAAAAGATTGCAGTCAAGCCATCCTGACCAGGAGCTTTGTCATTTTCAGTTTGTTTAAGGCTTGATCTCAGTCATCCAGTGATATATCAGAATCACAAATTTCTCTGAATGCAGAATCGATTTTTGGAGTATAAGGTTCAATCTGATCACAAAAAGTTAATGAATCAGCAATTAAATATTTTGAGGAGAATAAATTTGAGTAAAATTTATGTTTTTCTTCCGCTACAGTCTTATGATTTGTGCATTCCTCCCCATTTATGATTAATGTATTAATAGATTTCTTTTCTTGCCTCCGTTTCTCCAAATTGTAGAAATATGAAGCACTTTTTCAGCTTCTTCTATCCATTTTGCACGAGCTCTAATGTAAGCTCCATGAGCCTTTTTCTTGTATAGATCATCTAATTGAGTAAAGACAACAGGGATTTCTTATCAGCCTCTGACATAAAATGTCTATTACAATAGTTATTTATATCGTAAAGTAATTTACTTTCAAATTCCTTCTGTTGTCTACTTTTCATTTTACTAAACGTAATTGAAAATTCTCTAACTTTAAATGAAAAAATTCCCATCTATGTATGTAATTGCCAATTGTTACGTTGTTGTAAATGTTATGGAGGAGCTCGTTAACTATCTTAACATACCCGTCATCAATTAATAGATCTGCATTTAATTTCCAGTAATCTTTTTTTAAACTGCGTTTTATTTTCAGGGTTAAGTTTAAAAGTAATAATACTGTGATCTGTCAACGGGGCTGCTGAGATGGAAACATGTGAAACATCTATATAGTAAAGTCGACCCAACCACAGTATGGAATACCAGGAGTGCCATAATGAATTAATTAAATGCACCATTAAATAATAAATTAAATGTGACAATAATTAATTAAAATTTGAAATAATTAATTAAAATGGGAAATAAATAATTAAATAAACATTTTTTGACACATTTAATTAATTAATTAATTATTTCACGTTTTAATTCATTATTGCCACATTTAAATAATTATTTAATGGTGTATTTAATTAATTCATTTTGGCACAGTTGACTCCTTCAGGTCTCACCATAAATTAATTTTATGTGTCAACCTCACCCATCAAACCCAGGGGGCGGGGTTAATGCTGATCGAGTCAGAACCATTGCTTTGGCCTGGTGGCCATTGTTTTTAGAAGGCGTTACTGCACACCAACAACTGCCATGTGGAAACTAACAGAACTGAACTTTGAAAAACCCTGTTTGTGTTTGTGTGTGGGATGGACTCAAGCGCAGACAAGGCAGGTAGAATACAGTTCCGTTTTTTACTATACAACACCAGGTGCAAATATATACAAGTGAGATGGCAGGGGGAATCCAGGGCACAGGGAAATCCGGGAAAGGAGCTCTTCACACACGAGGGACTTCATAAAAAACACAGCACACCAAGGGTTCCAGGGAAACGGAATTCCTGTTTACAGACAACAAGTGATTAATCCAAAGGGTCAGCGATACGAAAAGGCAACAAGAGACTAGTACTCCGGAGCTTACTACCGAGGTTACTCAATAGTCCAGCGACGAGATGTTTCCAGCCTCTGCCTTAAGTAGTGGATGAGTTTAGGCGATGAGCCACAGATGTGTGATTAACTTCAGGTGCAAGGGCCAGGGGCGGGAGCCCGCAATGAGCTCCGCCCTGGCGAGACACAGCTAGCGTGAGAGAGGTAGATGTAAACAAGAAACATATGTAGCCAACCTGAGTCAGCCGGGCAGACACGGGGACCATGACAGTTTGTGTCTCACCAAATACCGTTTTAATGTTTTTTAGCCGAGAATGTAGCGGTTTAATCTTCAGATGTGTGGTCGGTTGGTCAAGATACAGCTTTTTTGCAAAAGTGCTTCGATGATTTCGGAGATGTCTGCCCAGCCCAGTCTCACGGCAAAGCGTGGGACAGACCCGCTCGCCTCGCAAGCAAACGAGCTGCTATTACCACCGACAAAGCGCAGGCCGGTACACAGCTGTAATAACCCCCGCTGCACACTGACTTCATTTACAGAGGTTATATTTATCGTGTTTTTATTTCCTGATGTTCGTATGTGTCATACGTGTTCCAGTCACCAATTCTGAATTATAACTAACATTAAAAACATGTTTAAGGAGGAGAGAGAGCAAAAAGATTCGATTAACATCTGATGTTTGGGTTTTTGTTCAATAATCAGCGTGACCTGATAAACACATAAAAGAAATAACGTTGGTGTTTCCGTCATGTAGTAACTGTTAGGTTTAACTGTACAAAGGTGGTTCGACACTATGAAACACACACAGACTTCATGATGTTCGCCTCATTTTTTTATTGTGAATATTAATCATGAGGGTAAACGGCCCTGTACACCACGGAGCGAGGTCAGCATGTCCACCATATCTTCAGCTCTCTGAGTTAACCCATCAAACTAATCTAACGCTCATCTACGAATAATTCACGGCTCATATCAATATGATTTTACAGAAAATCATCCTTATTACTGCCAACTATTCCAGATACCATCAAATGTTAAAGGAAAATATCAGGATGAGTGTCTGTGAGCTGAGAAGGACGTGAAGCGAGCAGTTTATCCCAGAGCTGAAGCTGCTCTGTGTGCAGAGATGAGCTCAGATTCCTGCTGTGATTGATCAACAGTCACAGAAATGTAGACTTGTAGTTATTACTGCAGTATGGTCACAGCAGATACTGATAAACATGTATTATGAGGATGGATGATCAAGTTTCTCACTCTCTCCTTTAAATCTCAGTTTTTTCTTCTTCACAGTTTATCTGTTAATTTATTAATGAATAACACTGAAAGAGTTTCTGTTATATTTCCCCTTGAACATCAGCTTATTAGGGCGGCATTAGGAAATAGCCCCCCTCCAAAGAATGAATAAATGAATGATGATAATAATAAAATGATTCAAAAGCAGAGCTCAGAGTGGTAGAATGGTCAAACATGGATCCACGGGTGGTTCAACTGCATTTGGTGACGTGACTAAAGCAAATCTTTCAAATAATCCCACCATCAACGGGATGTTGTCTCCTTTACTACGGTTACTTTACTTGGTCACCGTGTGAATTTCTTTGAAATGAACCAAATTCTTTTATTTGTTGGTTGTTGCATATTTAACCTCTACAGTCAGGAAAGGAGGAGATGAGGCCTCAACAATGTTGGGTTGTAGCTGTGCTTCAGGTTAGAGTGAGTGTCCATGGAATAAATGTAAGTCAGTGAACTGGAAACATGACTGTGTTCAAACTTTGTTTTCCTTTTTATAATGAGTCTAATCAAAGGTGGACAGAAGTATCTCCACTGTGACTTTTCTGTGTCACCATCAGAGCTTCTGCACAGTGTTTCTGGGGCAGATAACATTGCAGCATTATGGAGACATTATGGAGACAAAAAGAAAAGCGTCTGGACTTCTTTAAGTTAAACTTAAAGAAGTCCAGACGCTTTTCTTGGACTGTTGGTTTCAGTGTTGAGTCTCATTCACACACTCCCTCAGACTCTTCACACACACTGATTTGCTGACATAAACACACTCCTGTGTGCTCTCTTGGCTTCACACACACACTGAGGACCATCTACAGACTGTGAGCTCCGTCTTCTTTGTCTTTGGAGCTGAACTCTGACAAAGTTAGGAACAAAACTTTCTCCAGCGTGTGAACTTTCCTCCTAGACTCAGTCTGAGCAGTCAGACCACATATTTCTAAAGCAGCACATGAAGGTGTGGCTCACACACACACAGGTGAAGGAAACAGCTGCAGTATTAAAAACTGCTTCACTGTCTACAAATATATGAACTGAATGTTTCTTTCAGGCTGTAAAAACCTTATTTATCCTCCATTACAGTCCTGCATTCAGAGCATTACTTCTGTTATATTAGTACATGTATTTTATTCTGATGAACACATGAAACTCTGAGCTGGATTGAATCCATTGAATCAGAGTCCAGGACTCAGACTAAACACACTGAATGTGTCCTGAGCTCGGCCGCTGTTCCACAGTAACTGCTGTCAGAGTCACTGTTACTGAGTTAGCTTAGCTAGCAGAGCAGCTAGCAGTTAGAGTATGAACTCTGTAAGCAGTCAGCTCGGTCCTGGACATGGTTACTGACATAAAGCTGCTCTCTGCAGCCATGTTTGACCTGCTGCTTTGTAGGACTACAGTAATGGAGGATTTGGAGGCTGAACTGGGCTCTGTGACACTTTTTGTAGTGAACTGATGAAAGCTGTGTCTCAGATGGATGTTAGTCCAACACATCAGACACGACCTCTGCAGCTCTCAGTTGATGTGCACATGAATGATTTGTGTTTCCTCTGCAGGTGAAGGTAGAAAGTGTGTGTGAGCTGATGTGAACTGAGCAGCATGGATCAGTGTGAGGACAGAGAGGAGGGAGTCCCTCCCTCTAAAAGCACTCTGTGTGGGGAACATGAGAGCCAGACCAAAGCTCAGAGGTGAGATGACCATCTCTAACTGTCCATGACTCTTCTCCATGTCACAGCTCAGCACTCACATCACTGCTCCATCATTATTCACACTCATACCTCTGTGTGTGTTGTTTTAAAGCCCAGAGCTGTGGGGCGTACCAGGCTCAGCTGGACATAACCCTGAAACTAATCCAGAGCCTGGACCTGAACCCAGCTGTGTTTCCTTAAAGAGCAACGAGTCGAAGGTTTTTTATATAAACTTTAAAGGCTGTTCTTCTGCTGCTGAGAGGTAATGTGTGTCTAGATGTTGTTCCTGACTCTGTATTTCTGAATAAATCCTCATGTTTAATATCAGCTCAGCTCTTTTTCACACATTTCTATGTTGGTATGTGAAGCGGTGTGTGTTGGAGTGTTTCCACAAACACAGCAGTCAGAGTGGAAAGAGTGGATGTTGTAGGAGGTGTTTGTGTAGTGAAGAGGCTGAGTGTCTGTAGGACTCCAGCTGCTCCAGCAGGTGTCTCCTTTGTGCTTTGCTTCAAACACAGTGTGGGGAGGAGCTTCCACTCAGGTGTTTCAGGTGTTGCTGGATGGAGGAGGACAAATAGTTTTTCCCTTCAGTGACACTTCAGCAGCTCAATGTTCTGGGAGATGTTTGTCTTTATGAAGGTTTATGGATTCTTGTTCTTACTTTGGTTAAACTGAGCAATACATTTTCCATCTAACATTTAAAGTAAATTTCCAGGTGAATAAAAGATCTGCAGCTGCAGCCTCTGTGATGTTTCACAGTCTGAAAGTAACAAATTCAACCAGAGTTCAAACAAAGGCTTAATATACGTGTGTGTTTGATATAATGCCAACAAGTACAAACAGGTGTTCTTACAGGTCTTAATCACAGAGGTCTGATAAGTCTGGTGACTTTCACACTCAGCAGTTTTGCTGCCTTTTATTTTATATTGGCCTTTTTAAAGCCCTTCAAAGTCTCCCACATTCATACAGAGCTTTTAACACCAAACTCCTTTACAGTCCTTCTCCTCTCACACACGATCACACGACTGATTTGTCTGCAGCAGTTGTGTTACTGCTAGTATTTTATTATGTGTGTAATCTCCTCATATTGTTCCTGTGGTTTAGTTTGACTTCCTTCTGCAAACTCAGCTGCTCTGTTGCTGATACACGTCTCCATGAATATGATTGATCAGATGCTGCCAACACCATGTGTTTCATGTGAGCGCTCAGCTGAAACCCTGGGTTGACTTATCGAGTTAATAACAAGCTTCACGTGACTGTGAATGCTAAAGTGAATCCAGATAAAGGAAAGAGACCCTGCTAATGTTGGACTCACTTCTTAGTGTAGATCCCAGGAGGAAGTTCAACATAGCCATTCTTTGTGCTAGCTCGACCAAACCTGAGACCACAGTGCAGGATAATGATCATCATCTGTCTCTGTCAAGGACATTTAAAATCCACAAATAACAAACATAATTATATTTGATCATTAAAAATGATGATTAAACAAAGTGTCAAACATACTTAAGTAGAAGGACTGATGTTTGTGTTAAAATACCCTCTTAAAGCTGAAATAATGATTCAGCTTCTTTACTCAAGTAAAGGTAAAAGAGTCCAGGCTCTGAAATGTACTCACAGTATTAAAGTAAAAACTGCATCTTTGAAGGAAATTTCTGCCAGTTTTTGTGCAAAGTTACCTGAATTTCTACCTCCAACATTAATATGAGAAAATTATCTGAACTTTTATTCTAATGAATTTAATCAGCTTGAACATTTTGTAGCACAAAAGTAGAAAAAACTCAAAGGGAATAAAAAATAGCTCCGTTTGCTGTTGCCTGCATTGTAGATGGGCAGCTTTGCCTCAACACCTAAACAGGAAAATGAGTTTAGTCAAGTATTAAAGTGGGATTGAAGAGGTGAGGAAACCAGAGATCAGGTGTTGTGGTGCAGCATTAAGATAAGATGGGGCCTGATTATTTAAGACCTTGTATGTGAGGAGCAGGATTTTGAATTCTGGATTTAACAGGAAGCCAATGAAGGGAAGCCAAAACAGGAGAAATCTGCTCTCTCTTTCTAGTCCCTGTCAGGACTCTTGCTGCAGCATTTTGGATCAGCTGAAGGCTTTTCACTGAGTTTTTAGGACATCCTGATAATAATGAATTACAGTCGTCCAGTCTGGAAGTAATAAATGCATGAACTAGTTTTTCAGCGTCACTCTTTTTAGCATTTTTTAACAACAAGCTTCTATCTATTAGGGCTCTTGTCTCGCCGACTGCTGCCTCAGATCCGAGTCTTTCTCCTGTGTGCTCAGCTGTCTTAGAGCAGTTTGATCCCGTCTCCCTTAATGACTTGACTGCGGTAGTTCGTAACCTAAGATCATCACACTGCCCCTCTGATTGTCGCCCCCCAACTACTCTTTCAAGGATTGTCAGGTTGGAGATCGGCCTATAATTAGCTAAGACAGCTGGGTCTAGGGATGCTTTTTAAGTAAAGGTTTAACTACAGCCAGCTAGGGATGGGTACCGTTTAGATTTGAAAACCTGCTAAATCAGAATCAGTTGCTGATGATGGCTTTTTTCTTTTCCATCAATCACGTATAATCTTAACTCAAAGTGAACATAGACTTGATTGCTCAGATCAGCCAATTCAAAATGCTAATTCAATCAACTCTGAGTTCATGGCTAGACTCAGTTTGTTGGCCCTGCACCTTAAAACTATTCCCTGTTTGTCCCTCGTGTTTTTTGGATATTGTTTTCACATCTTATGTCACGGCTAGCGGGGCGAGCCATGTTGAATTTAATAAAGGACCCAAGATGCAGACACTGCTGTGAAGTGAGTGAGCTTTATTGAAACGGTGAAGTGCAGTGGAGATGGCCTGTGCAGAAGCTAAGATAACCTCTACTGAAAAACTAAAAAACTAACCTGAAACCTTAAACGGAGACACGGGGAGACAACACAGACGAACCAGCAACAAGCAGGAGAAAACAAAGGGCTCATATACACAAAAGAGCCATCAGGGAATGAGAAAAGGGAGACACAGCAGGATTAATTGGACATAACCAGACAAGGGGAAGCAAAAGTAGACACACTAACATAGGACATGGCACTGTCAAAATAAAACAGGAAGTGAACACAGAGACACAATACTAACACAGTACAGAGGGAACACAGAAACCAAAACCTCAGAACTAGAAAATCTTAATCAGAATGAAATTGTAACAAAAGACAATAACAATCAAAACAAAACCACTGAGTCCACAGACTCGGGACATACATCGGCTCAAACTGTGGTCATAAATATTTTGTACTTGTAAATCAGACTGTGTAGTTTTGAACTGAGTTTTGTAACATTGTGAAACAAAATATCTGGAAAGTTCATGTTTTTGCGTTCATTGATTTGTGTGTGTAAAAATGTAAAAATGTAATAAATGTAAGAAACATTAGAACTACTTTTGCTGACACAAAGTTTGGCGAGCACTGCAAGTTGTCCCTTTAAACCAGTCACTGATATAAAGAGAGCACCTTGTTCCAGGGCATCTGAGCATGGAGGGAAAGCTTTATGCAGGAGATGGTAAGAGCTGTTGGGACTAAAGAAACTGAGCAGAAAACTACAGACATCTGGAAACTGAGTTGTTAATTCTCAGTGGGATCAGCAGGACTAGCAAAGCTCCACCATGACAGTCATCTGATTGACTGAACCCATCCAAACATCACTTCATGGACCTTTAGCTTGTGTCTGTGTGTGGACAGACATAACATGAGCTAATTATACATTACTCCTCCACAGAGTGGACCAGCAGAGAGCAGAGGTTTCCACTGGTCAGTCTGCACAGCAACATCAAACACACCTGGACTCTGTGGTTATGGTTTGTAGTACTACGTTTACATTTGTTCTTTTCAGTCACCTCTATGCTGCACTTTGTGGACCAGAGGATTGTCAGTGTGTCCAACATAAATCAGAGTTTGGGCTCCATGATGTCAGTCAGATTGGGGTGACTGTAGCTCAGCAGGGGAGCAGGTCAGCTACTAGTCAGAAGGTTTGTGAATCAAACCCTGGCTGGCAAATGTACTGGGTAACGTACTAAACCCAAGCTGCCCTCTGATGCATCCATCAGAGTGTGAAAGAAAGTATTTAAGCATAGAACAATGTGCTTGGTTGAATGAGGCATGTTGTATAAAATGCTTTGTGTGCACAGAGTATCAAAGAGAGCTATATAAGAACCAGTCCATTTACCACTGGGTAATTCATATAGTCTTCTTTTCCAGCGGCTGGAGGACAACATCACCATGTTTGTGAAGAACGAGCTGAAGAAGATCCAGAAGCTTCTGAGTCCAGATCACCCAGAAACTTTAAAGAGCCAGATGGAGGATGAGGAGATGTTTGAAGGAGAGGATGAAGATGAAAGAAAGAGCTGCAGAGAAGCATTTCTGAAGATCACACTCCACTTCTTGAGGAGACTTAAGCAGCATGAGATGGCTGACCATCTGCAGAGCAGTAAGAGAATTTCTCTAAAGACTGAATATTGATCTTTCCTAATAGCTCAAGAAATGGACCAATAGACATTCATCCTTTCAGGGTACTGAAAGGCTATGATATTTATTATATAATATTTTTTTCTGAATTTCTTACCTTCAGAAATATTTGCTCCACTCTGTAAACGAGAACTTAAAGCCCAACTGAAGAAGAAGTTCCAGTGTGTGTTTGAGGGCATCGCTAAAGCAGGAAGCCCAACCCTCCTGAATCAGATCTACACAGAGCTCTACATCACAGAGGGAGGGACTGCAGAGGTCAATGAGAAACATGAGGTCAGACAGATTGAAACAGCATCCAGGAAACCAGACAGACCAGAAACAACAATCAGACAAGAAGACATCTTTAAAGCCTCACCAGGAAGAGACGAACCAATCAGAACAGTGCTGACAAAGGGAGTGGCTGGCATTGGGAAAACAGTCTTAACACAGAAATACAGCCTGGACTGGGCTGAAGACAAAGCCAACCAGGACATCCAGTTCATATTTCCATTCACTTTCAGAGAGCTGAATGTGCTGAAAGAGGAAAAGTTCAGCTTGGTGGAACTTGTTCATCACTTCTTTAATCAAACTAACGAATCAGGAATCTGCAGGCTTGAAGACTTCCAGGTTGTGTTCATACTTGATGGTCTGGATGAGTGTCGACTTAATTTAGACTTCAACAAAACTAAAATCCTGACTGAAACCAGAAAGTCCACCTCATTGGATGAGCTGCTGACAAACCTCATCAGAGGGAACCTGCTCCCTTCTGCTCGCCTTTGGATAACAACACGACCTGCAGCAGCCAATCAGATCCCTCCTCAGTGTGTCGACATGGTGACAGAGGTCAGAGGGTTCACTGACCCACAGAAGGAGGAGTACTTCAGGAAGAGATTCAGAGATGAGGAGCAGGCCAGCAGGATCATCTCCCACATCAAGAAAGCTCGAAGCCTCCACATCATGTGTCACATCCCAGTCTTCTGCTGGATCACTGCTACAGTTCTGGAGGATGTGCTGGAAACCAGAGAGGGAGGACAGCTGCCCAAGACCCTGACTGAGATGTACATCCACTTCCTGGTGGTTCAGGCCAAAGTCAAGAGGATCAAATATGATGGAGGAGCTGAGACAGATCCACACTGGAGTTCAGAGAGCAGGAAGATGATTGAGTCACTGGGAAAACTGGCTTTTGATCAGCTGCAGAAAGGAAACCTGATCTTCTATGAACCAGACCTGACAGAGTGTGGCATCGATATCAGAGCAGCCTCAGTGTACTCAGGAGTGTTCACACAGATCTTTAAAGAGGAGAAACAACTGTACCAGAACAAGGTGTTCTGCTTTGTTCATCTCAGTGTTCAGGAGTTTCTGGCTGCTCTTCATGTCCACCTGACCTTCATCAACTCTGGACTCAATCTGCTGGAAGAGCAAGAAACAACTTGGAAGGTGTTTCAAACAAGAAAATCTTCAGAGAAATACTTCTACCAGTGTGCTGTGGACAAGGCCTTACAGAGCCCCAATGGACACCTGGACTTGTTCCTTCGTTTTCTCTTGGGTCTGAAGACTAATCAAACTCGTTTGCAAGGCCTGATGACACAAACAGGAAGTAGCTCAAAGAGCAATCAAGAAGCAGTTCAGTACATCAAGAAGAAGCTCAGTGAGAATCTGTCTGCAGAGAAAAGCATCAATCTGTTTCACTGTCTGAATGAACTGAATGATCGTTCTCTACTGGAGGAGATCCAACAGTCCCTGAGTTCAGGACGTCTCTCCACAGATAAACTGTCTCCTGCTCAGTGGTCAGCTCTGGTCTTCATCTTACTGTCATCAGAAAAAGATCTGGACGTGTTTGACCTGAAGAAATACTTTGCTTCAGAGGAGGCTCTTCTGAGGCTGCTGCCAGTGGTCAAAGTCTCTAAAAAAGTTCTGTAAGTTATAAAGTTTTTATTATTTAATTTGGTTGGTATGTTATGGAAAAACACACTGCCATCAACTTCTGTTTTGTTTTTGTCAAAATCACTGTAATATAATCACTGTACCTTTATATACACGTGACTTGTATTAATGCTGCTGCCCTCTTGTGGCTAAAGTGTAATTATGTTCTTGTTATTAGGGAGGATTTGAGAGTAACATGCCAAGTGAGTCAGCACCTTCGCTTTAGCTTAAAAATCCAAATTCTTATGTCATCAGTTATAGTTGCATGTATTCATTATCATAACTTAACCTTTAATATTGATGTCTTAAAATTATTTTGAGTAAACTAATGTTAAGGTTCAAATATTGGGGAAGGAGAGTACAAACAACCATGGTCCAGAACTTGGTCAAACAATTGATTTTAATGAAATACACGCGTGGGAAGACCAGCTCCGTTCGCAGACCGGGCTGATCTCCGACTTAATCAAAGCATAAACAGATATTTTATACCATCAGGGCTTGAATTTAATGACGCCCCCTCATACGTCACAAACAGAATATATGCATACGTCAAATCAAAACCACAATGACTTTTAACACAGTTTAAAAGAACATTATCTCCTATCTTCATGGCAGGTACTTCCTGTCACTGCCGGATGCTCGCTTATCATCGTGACACATCAGCAGCAGTTCTGCGACAAACTGCTCTTTTGCAACCCCGAGCAAAACATGATTAAACTTCCACCTATAAATGATTCTCTTTAACTAAGTGTGTGCCTCGTCCTTAAAGGCTCCTCAAAATAACCTGCACTTAGACTCTGCTTTCGGTTTCAGTTCTGCAAAAGGCACACTCTTCAAACCTGCAACTTCCTGTCAGCCTGCAACTTAGTCTTTCTGAAAGACACACACTGTTTAAACATCTGAATGCAATATCAATTCTGTAGATTATATTATTAATGCAATGGTAATGATGATGATTATTAACAATAGCAGCAAAATATCTCTCCAATCTCAATACTCCCTCTCTCGACCTCTGGAACACCAGAGGTCGCAATACATTGTGTTGGGTCACTCCTCGGCCCACTCAGCTGCTTCCATGTCCATCCATGGCATCATGGACATCGGGGTCACCACTCCCGCTCTGACCCTCTCTAGCTGTCCTCTGGCTCAGCAAATCAGACAACCTCATGTCATCTAAGTGGTCCAGTAATAAACACCAGCTCCCCCTCGAGAACACTCCATGCATAAGATTAGGTTTTTTCTGCGTCCCTCTCTTGTGGTCCATCATGCCTCGGGCCTCCAGGATCCTCACCCCCCTGTGGTCGCCGAGATCTTCTGTAAAGCAAACCAAACACCTTTTCCTGCACCTCCCTAACTTATCATCTTTGGGACTCTTTAATCAAAAGCCTGATCCTAATTATCTTCTTGACTTATTGACTTGTATTTATATATATTCTTCAACATTACTCATCATTTTAAAACTCTTAAAACGCTGCTTTCACGTCCCTGCATGCGTTTCCTGTCGCTTGCCTTATCTAATCATCAACATCCTGTACACAGAACTCTCGCTGCTGCAAGGCCTCCACTCTGACCTAGAATCTCCTTTCACAAGAAAATCATTATAAGCGCCTATTCTACTAAAAGATCCAAAAAACAACCACTTTAATCAATTAAGTTTAAACATATAAGCAATTACTCCTGCATACATTTTATCACAGCTAAACGCTGCCTTGAAACAACTCCTGTGTGTTAACACTAACTTCATTTTAAAACTCACATTTCCTATGTTATAACCTGTTTTTGGTACAGCCTTTTTATTTCATCTTGCTCCTTTGATGTAACAATACCTTCTCATTCTAGTTTATCAGACTTAACCAAAATATATGCTTTCCTTCCTTTGGTCCTTCTCTAAAGCAAGAAACTCCTATTCAGTTCCTCTTTTCTGTCACTTGTTACAGGGCCAGCTCAAGTTCAGTTAAACGCTAAATTAATTTGAGGCCTTTTGCCTGGAATCAATACTGTCATGTGTGTTTATGGACTCTGTGTCTGTAAGCGTGTGCAATCCTTCAATAACTCATATCATCCTCACAGTAGATTGGCTAATCATAGCGCTAGCCAAAGGCTCGTGACCCACAAGAGACGAATTGAGCCACAACTCCCTTAAAGGCACAAAATGCAATATGTATAAAAAGTCATTTCTACGTATAAGCTCTCCCCTTTATCCTAAAAATAAATCTATGTAATATCTGTATGTGTGTCTTCTATTCATTAATGTAATTGTCAGTTATTTTCTCTCTTTATTTTACCTTCTTTTTGTTTACCTCTTTGTTTGTGACGTGGACATCCCTAAACCATCCTGAGTTCCGGCTTCAATTTCAACCCAATTGTACCCTCTATTCTCGCAGTCGAACTCGTCTGGGCTTCACCTTCCCACTGGCCTCTGTGCCCTTCTCTTAGTGTCCTTTGTTGTCTTGTGATCCCCAGCAAACACAGTCTGTTTCTTCTCTGTTTCTTCTCTGTTTCCGTTGCTCTTTTCAGTATTTTCCTTTTAGATTAAATCCCAGCCTGGCAAAATATCCCATTCAGTGTCTTTAAACAGTTATGTCACACTGTTCTTACCAGCCTGCAGTTCACCGTGCATTTTCCATCACGTGCTTTTCTTCCATGCTGCTGCTGGTATCGTCAGTGTAGTTTCAGTTGCACTGTCTTTTGCCTGCTGTTAATTCTTGAAGTCCACGATGTTCTGTCGGTCTTCATCAGGAGATTAACTGTCCTATGAGCTTCTTCTCAGGATCGGGACAAGTGGGAGGTCAAGCTGTAAAATTTTAAGCCAAAATCTGGCCTGTTTTCCTCCCAATTCTGTTAATCAATGATTTTGTACTCAAGATTCTAGGTTGAAAGAAGTCCACCTGTATTGACACACTAAAGCATACAATTAATATCCTTTTCATTTCTTTTCTTAAAACCTCCATTTGCTTCATCTGCCTGGAGTTTAACTCGTATGTTTCTCTCTCTGTGTGCTCACTTGTCACAGTCAGTTCCTTTTATGGGCATGCAAAGTTCCTGTCACACACACCATTTCCTGTCAACCTTGCAGCTGCTCAGAACCATATTTTCTGTTTCTATCTCTCCTGTTTTGTTTTTTTTACAGGCTAATAAAACTCTTGTTTTACTAAGTCTTGATCTAAAACAATTCACCCTTATTTCACGCACACACTTCTAAATATACTAAATTCTTTGCGTTTGTCAGATCGTCTCACACACACACCGCCTTTTCTCTCACACTTCCACTTCTGCACTCACTCTACTATCAACTTTCATAGTGTTATTATTATTTATTATTTTGTACAAATCACACCCAATCACTCAAAACCTGCTACTCACAGCATTCACACACTTAAACTGTGACAAGAGTTGAGGAATATACTCACAACACGCTTTCCTAAGAGTATTTCAGACATGCCTTTCATAATCAGAAAGAGCAAGTCAAAGAAAACAATTGAAACCTCTATTAATTCTCACAGCACACACATAGAATAGAAAAAATAAAACACACCAGCATTTATTGCTGATGAGAGGTTACTCCTAAAAGTAATATGTTAGTCTTAAATATATACAGTGCACTCACTATATTTATATATCAAAACTCAGTCAATTACTATACATTCACTACGGCAACTCAAAACTTTATTTATAGCCCTCTAATGAACATAAATGGCGTCTTAAACACACACTCAACAATGTTTGCAGCAGTATTTGTAAAACCAACTGTGGTTTAAACAGTTCACTGCTGACTAATTTGCATTTTCACACTCACACACACACAGTCTAAAAATAGCTCCAGCACTGCCTCAGACTCCTTTCACACAGAGATCTCTTATTTTATATTACAAAGACGTCTTATATTTACAACCACTGTCACATCTGTCAGCTTTAGCGCCTAAACAATTTCGACAAATTTAAGTTAACGGTCCAACCGATAAAGTCCAACTTTTTTGTGATCAATTAACCAGTATCTGTCCAACAGTTTCTGGCCTCATCTCTAAAATCCCTAACTCAATTTAAAAGCGTCAACCAACCCAAACTTTGCCTGAAGCTCTATTTTTGGCATTTCACAGCCAAGGCTTACCCCGAAGTTTTAAGTTAAAGTTACACGCCCGAAGTCCAACTTCTGCTGGCCAAAAAAGCGCAGACTACCGTTCCAAACGGTAAGGAGACTCTAACTCCTAGTTATTCTGGAGTGCCCCAAGCTCCACAGTGACCAACTGACTATCCCTCTTCGAGGACAATGCCTAAGCGTCCTTGGCATTGGCAAGCGTTACCTCTGAGCACTGCGCTTCCTATCAGTCCAACTGACGTTCTTGAATAATTTATAATACTTTGGAACAACAGTAAAACAGCCAAAAAAGTGTAAGACTGAAGCAGGTCCAACCTTATAACCAATACGGGCTCCACCCCAAACAATAACCAAATTCCCTAATATACTAAAATCACTCAGCAGTCCAACTGCTTTCCACGGTCCAACCGTATTAAATCCTTTAGCGGTCCAACCGCATTCAATCATTTTTAGCAGTCCAACTGCATTAAATCCTCAGTACTGTCATGAGATTCTCATCAAAATCAAAGCAGACATTCCCCAGTAATTTCAGTGAGTAGACTTTAATTTGTAATGTCCAATTTGGCACACTTTGGAAATAATTCAACAGGTAGTGCCTTACCTTTGGATAAGCGGCTTAGAACAACAATGAGAAAAAGAGAGCTGATTATTAGCTCATCAAAACACAAAACAAAATCACAATGAATTATCGGTTAATTTCATTTAAAATAATTCATTAAGTATTTATGTACAATTCAAATTAGTTAATTACATATTTTGTTGGTTTGTTTTCTATTTTAATTATTTTACTGACACATTTAATGAATTATTTAATGATGTATTTATTTAATTCACGTTGCTACTCCTGGCCCTGCATCGCTGTTCATAAATACATTTTATTTGTCAGCTTCACCCATCAAAGTCAGGGGGCGGGGTTAATGCTGATCAAGTCAACACCATTGCTTTGGTCTGGTGGGCGTTCTTTTAGTGGGCTTTTCTCAATACTAAGTAGGCCTACACACCAGGGTTTGGACATGTGTGGACCCAAACTATACTTTTACCCTTTTTTGTGTGTCACCAAATACACTTTAATATTTTCTAGACAAGAATGTAGTGACACAATCTTTAAGCTCTTTTGGCTCCAAACAGAAGTGACAGACTTGAGCAGGGTTCATTTAAAGGCTGACAGAAGTGGAGTGGTGACGGGGAGATGTTTGACAGGACAGTGTTTCAGCCTCCACAGGTTCATGTTGTGCTCCATCAGTCAGTGAAGATGAAGTCAGTGCTGATGAGGCTGTAGAGTGTGTGAGGGATGTGAATGAGGATGATGAAGATCTGATGATAGCAGATAAAAACAGGCTGCAGAGACTTTGAGCCATACAGGGCACACAGTGTGTGTACAGAACAGCTGAAATCATTATGGAGGCCTCACTGGAATATGGAAGCATCACAGTACAGCTTCAGTGAAGCATTAAAGTCTCTGATATGAGATGAGAAATGAAGCAGCCAGAGCTTTTTCATGAGTGGAAACCCACTGTGACTGTGAGCTGCTGCTACAGCCTCCAGATTAGCCAGCAGCTCATCCTGCTCAACATGGACCTGTGGTCAGAGTGTGTGCTGGATAATCCGGCCCAGGATGAGGCCAAACTGACATGGGATGAAATGTCTGTCACATAATTGAGCTTAGTGTAGTTTCATTTCTGCACAATTTAAAAACAACCAAAACTTTGTTCTGTCTTTTCTGTGTTATACTGTAGACTTTCTTTGATACTGTGTCCAAAAGGAGCAGCTTTTACTTTGAAGGGGAGGCGTCTCTGTTTCCTCTTCAGGTTGGATGATGG
Organism: Diplotaxodon limnothrissa; assembly: GCF_057381915.1. NCBI lineage: Eukaryota > Metazoa > Chordata > Actinopteri > Cichliformes > Cichlidae > Diplotaxodon > Diplotaxodon limnothrissa. The sequence continues at coordinate 15,568,755 of NC_140598.1, read as the reverse complement.
AAGCAAATTAGTAGCTGTGTCCCAAAACGTCGGCTGCATCCTCCAGAGGCTGCATTTGAAGGCCGATTACGTCACAGCCAGGCGATGAAGGCTGTCCGTATTTGTCGACTCCTTCAAATGTGCCCGACAAATGCGTCCTTCATTTCCCCGAATTTGAAGGATTCGTCGGGTGTGTCCTTCGTGGCCCACCATATCCCAGAATTCATATCCCAGCCAAATTTCAGCTGCCAACAATGGCGGCTGCTACTAAGTTTTCAAATTACTCTTATTAATCTTTCTGGGTCACAAAGTAAACTTTTAACATATTTTCAGGCGAGAAAGTAGCTGTGTAAACTTCAAATATCTGCTTGGTTTATCAAGACATCGCATATTTGCAAAAGTGTGCCGACGTTTTCGGAGACGTCTGTTCCCCACCCGCTCGCTAGCAAGCCGGGGGGTTCAATGGTCACTCCAGCCGGCGAGAGCAGCGGACGCCCGGCTTCATCGTTTTCAGACCCCGCTCTTTCGCTACTCAGGTTAAACATGATATATAAGTCACTCGGATAACTTAAAAATGTAATTGTTTGCCTTTTTTCTGTGTTTTATTTGTTCCGGAGTAAATTGGTTTGGCTGAGATCAAAGTTCCTCCGGGATTTTCACACAGCTGAATAAACGTTAAACAGGAAACTGATTAAACAGAAGTGTGAGACGGTCGAGAATTTACGCCAGTGTCCTGTTATATTTTAGATAGCAAGGAGCAGACGGCCGAGTTTATTAAACTCCACAAAGACAGCGGTGACGCAAATCTGAAGGCTAGACCGTCCCATTTCACAGCCTCGCACTTCCAGCCTTTTCGGTCTTTGAAGGACCCGGCCCACGTAGACCGCGAATACCGGGTCCTCCGAAGGATGCAGCCGACGTTTTGGGACACAGCTAGTGTGTGATGTTCTTTCAGTGTTGCACTTTGTAGACGCTCCCTGAGCACTGGTCTCACAGCCAGCTGCACATAGAGACCAGTGTTGTTAGTCCAGGTCAGAAGATGACTTGTTGGAATGAAAATGAGCTTGTAGTTTGTCTGCTTTAATAATGTGACTGGAAAAAGGTGTTGGACTTCAAATATGTCCATTTCTTTCACACTTCACCTTTAAAAGTGAAGCCTTGTGGTTCCTGGAAGGAAAAACACGACTTTTTCAAGTCTTTGTCCTGTTTTTATGATAAATGTACGACTTTAATGTGAAACATTCAGAGTTTTTTCTCTTGTTGTGTTTGTTTGAAGCTGCTTCCTGTTTGCTTCAGCTGTTTGGAGTTTCCATTTTCTAAACTTCTACATTCTGAACCTTCTTCAGCTCTGAACAGATGATGAAACACTGAATGATTTCAAGCTCACACTTTGTCTAATAAACTTACATCTTTCATTCTTTATACAGATTGATGGACTGTGGTTTGTCAGAGATCAGCTGTGATTATCTGGCAGCAGCACTGAAGTCCAACCCCTCCCATCTGAGACAGCTGGACCTGAGTAACAACTACAAGCTGCAGGATTCAGGAGTGAAGCATCTGTGTGGTTTCCTGGAGAGTCCAGGATGTGGACTTGAAACTCTGAGGTCAGTCAGCATGTTTTAGTTGTGCTGAGATGAATATGATGTGAAAGTTGTGCTGACACTAAACTGCAGACATCAGGCTGATATTATACTGATCCACACTGAGGATCTTCATGGTAAAGTCTGTTTTCTTCTTCTCTGGTTTAGTCCATTGACTGCAGCAGAACAATGTTCACATTTCAAACAGTGAGACTCAACGTATGGCCCGCAGCCCACACGCGGCCTGCCCAGCTTTCCTGATTCAGAGAGAGGGGACCCTGATTAACTGTGTAGTGTTCTTCCTCACAGTTCTAAGTATCAGACACAACAATGAATAATCCACAGCTGACTGTCTTTAGCAGGTCAAAGGTCACGGCACACAGCAGACAGTGGGAAATATTATAACTCTGATCATTTATCAGCACATATCCATATGTATAAAAACAAAGCTGACACTGTGAGACTTGATCAGAGGTGTGATCATCACAGCAGAGGCCTTTGTGTCAAAGTCACTGAGGATCAAACAGAAACACATGAAGCAGATTTTCCTGTTCTGGCTTTTTATAGCAGATAACCTTCAAAATATTCTGCAGTCCATCAAAAACTGAAGCAAACCATGAATCAACATGTGAACATGAGCTGATGCTGCTGAAGTGAAGCAAAGTTACAGAGGTTTGATTACAGACACAGCTGAGAGTTTGTAATCTGTCATCATTTTAAAAGGTTTACATTTCTTCAGTATATCCACATTTGCAGCTGGTACCTCAACCTCCACTTGTCCAACACAACTGCTGTCCACTGCCTCCATGACATTGTGATTTTGCTGTTGGTCTTCTGTCAGATCTTCATCAATCACTTCTGCACGGGGCACACCTTCAGACTCTGCAGCTGCATAACGAAAGCCTGTAAGATAAAATTAGACATAAGGTAAATGTACACCAATATTCCAATGACAGGTGTGTGATTCATCTGGAAGTTATGTGCGGATTAGTGTACAGTGATAGCAATTTAGTATGTTTTTAGAGGGGGGGGGGTTGTTTACCTCCGATGGGTGCTCTTTTTCGCTTCCGTTGCGTACGCCTTGAGTGCCGGTCCGAGTCTGATACAGGTATGTCGTCATGCCCCATGTGCAGTGTTGGTTCCCAGTCTGGATTTGTTACATCCATTTCATATGCTGGTTTGCCTGCAATAATGCCAAATCATAAGCTACTCAGTCGACATGATGTGGTTCTGCAGCATCACACATTAGCATGTTTTATCTCATTATCTATGATCGCAGCACGTTGAAAATAACACTAAAAGCCTTTCAAGAGTGATATGAATTAATTTAGAACTCACCGGAAAGAAAATGCCGTGAGCAAACCAACAAAAAGCTGGGGATTGCAGAGAACTCGATATCCGCTCGTCTCACCGCTGCAATCCAAGCCTGACGTCTTTGTTTAGTAATATCGGATACATGGGATCCCTCACGTTGCCTCCAGGACGGAAAACGATGAAAAGAGAGCCCGTTATCCAGCTTCTTGCCTTCACGATCGTGTGATCTAACGTTGCAACTGACAACACAACACGTACGATCCATAGCTGAAATGGTATCCTTTGGCTGGCCTACTGTCATGGCGGAAGGGGGCATGGCCCATCTCCCGTGACATCACGCTCCAAAGCCCTATAGGTGGGAAAATGTACCATGTCGACCAATCAAAAATGATATGGAAACATGACATTTGGTTGTTTAGCAAAAGGGGGAAGTTTTAGGAGTGACCGGCAAGAGAGAGCGAGTGAGCGAAAGAGAGAGAGAGTTTTGATACGTGAGAGATTTGTGACGTTTACCGTGTTTGGTCTCAAGTTAGTTTGTTGTCTTGTGTATTTAGTGTGTAGCTGTTGTTTTGTTTTGTGTGTCAGTTCTACTAGTGATCGTCACAGTTGCTGCCTTAAAGCCAACAAAGGCAGATTGCAGTGTAAACGCTGAGTGACACACCTGCTGTCAGACCTGCAGGTTTATCCCTGTGCTGTTCTCATATGTGTTAGAGTGACACAAACTATTGTTTGACACCTGATTGTTCTGTAAATAGTTTGAAATGATTATATGAAAAACGTCTGAGCCTTGGCTGCATTTTTTGGTAAATAGTACCATATAACTTTGTTGTTTGCAAAACGTGTGCGTATTTTTAAAAATGTACAATCTCTATTTGCATTTCAAGTTATGAAGATGATTCGTTAAACATGTGTGTGGTTTTTACAGTCAAAATATCACTTTCTACTTGTATTTTAAATTTTGTCTGAATTTAGATAAATTGTGCTGATACAGTTGGTCAAAATGAGAAAATAACAGATTGGCAAGATAAACTGTTTTTAAAGGTAAAATATAGAGGCCACATCAAAAGTAGTCAAGAAGGGTTAAAGGCTAAAAGCAAAGTTGTCACCAAGTACTGTTTATATTTGTGTGTATTGCTGCAGCTTTTTTGAGTATTAATTTGGTGCCTTTGTGTGAAATAATGGTATTGTGAGTGATCCATATAGTCACAAAGAATAGCCACTTGTTTCTGTGCTACCAAAGTTCCCCGGCTTTCATTCAAAATGTGTTTATCGTCAGCACCTGCACATTAAACTACTTAAACATTATAAATGTCTTCAAGCTCACACTGAGGCCTGTGGGGTACTATCAGCCACTGAGACAGTACACACATTTATATGTGTTTGTATATGAATATTTCATACTTTAAGACTGCCTGTTTATTTAAGGGAGATGAAGAAATACATTGGAATTGTACAAAATAATATCATGGATGATAAATTAAATAGATTTTAAGTAGATGCTTGTGCATTCTTAAAGTCTTATATGTTGAACTGAACTATGTGATCTGTTCAAAGCCTTAATCTTAATTTGAAGTGAAATGTGCATTTTGAGTTTATACACTATGTATATAAGGCGACCATTTCCTTTTGCAGTATTTTTGTGTGGTGTACTTTTCTATGTCTTAACAAAAGGGGAACAAAGGTGTTTAAGTTCACCTAGGATGATGTGTTTTAATTTTCACATGGTCTTGCTTGAATTTGACCCTGACAAAGGCGTATGAACTCTGTCAGCTGTTTGGAGTTTCCATTTTCTAAACTTCTACATTCTGAACCTTCTTCAGCTCTGAACAGATGATGAAACACTGAATGATTTCAAGCTCACACTTTGTCTAATAAACTTACATCTTTCATTCTTTATACAGATTGAGGGGCTGTGGTTTGTCAGAGATCAGCTGTGATTATCTGGCAGCAGCACTGAAGTCCAACCCCTCCCATCTGAGACAGCTGGAGCTGAGCTGGAACAACAAGCTGCAGGATTCAGGAGTGAAGCATCTGTGTGGTTTCCTGGAGAGTCCAGGATGTGGACTTGAAACTCTGAGGTCAGTCAGCATGTTTTAGTTGTGCTGAGATGAATATGATGTGAAAGTTGTGCTGACACTAAACTGCAGACATCAGGCTGATATTATACTGATCCACACTGAGGATCTTCATGGTAAAGTCTGTTTTCTTCTTCTCTGGTTTAGTCCATTGACTGCAGCAGAACAATGTTCACATTTCAAACCTTCAAAGAAGAAGAAAAATCCTCCACTGGATAATTCACTGTGAAACTCTCCAACTCTTCATTCCACCTTAAAGTCTGTCTGACACTGAAATCCAAAGCAAAATGTGTGTTTGCTTTACAGACAGCAGTCCAACACAAACATACACACATCATCCAAAACACAGTCCAACATCCAAATCTCCTCCACTGCCAGCATGAATGATGGGAAAGAGAAGGAGGAACACTCTGACATTCAGGGTTAGAATGAGTTTCATGAAGCAGACTGTGAAGATCAAAGCTGCATTAGAAAGCTTACATGAATGAATGAGTGGACAGAAGTGGACAGAGATCATCTGAAGCACTTCAAAGGCTTTAAATCAGCACATTTCTCTTTATTCTTTATCAACTCTGTTAGTTTCTCTCAGTTTTCTGTGGAATGAAGCTAACAGCAGGCTAATAAGATGCTGACCAATAGGTTTCTATTAAAGGTTGTAATTTGTATATGAAAAAGTGCTTTGGCTCAGCAGGGATCAGCTTACAGGTAGAATACAGCTGCTGGATGGGATTAGCATGTCATAGCTATCTACCAAACTGCTAACTGGGGGATTTCAGGCCATCTATGGATCATTTTTGCTAACTGTTTATTCAGCTTAGGCTCACAGGGCTGCAGCCTGTGCCCTAGCTGTCATAGGGCAAGAGGCGTGGTCCACCTGCACAGGTGAGCAGTCCATCACAGGGCCAACAGAGAGAGACAGAGAAGCACTCTCTCACATCCACACCTACAGCCAATTTAGAAGCACCAATGAACCTAAGCAGCATTTCATTGGACTGTGGGAGAACATCCAACCTCCACAGAAAGGCCAACAAGCTTCAACCTACAACCTTCTTGCTTTAAGGCACTAGTGCCAACCACTTTTCCCCATTTCAGCCCAAATCCTGCATCTTCCTGTTTCTGACTCCAGGCCAGCTCCACTAACACTTTCTCATCAGACACTGCCACCTAGTGGAGGAAGTCTTAGTTCCACTTGAAGCTTCAGATTACAGTTAGTTCCTTTACAAAGAGGTGGAGGTGGTGGGGCCACAGCACCATCATCACTGAGTGCCATAGGACACTTAACCTTTGTTTCCATGTGCTGGGAACTTCCTGTTGTTCCAAGGAGGACTGGAAAATGTGTGAAAATCTCCCAGTCAGTTCCTCACAGCACACTTCAATCATTTCCCTCCCACAGCATCAGGACCAGGGCTTTTTCTCTCTTTGGTCCCACTAAGAGATTTCCACACAAACACCTCATCAGTGGGACTCTCAGAGCTACCAGCCCTTTGCTACAATCACAAAGCTCTTCATTGAAATCAATGATATCAAAGCTGGAATCCAATGAGTCCAAGTCTTCTGCTGATTCAGCATCACATTCATCTTTGCTCCTTGTTCTGCATCCCCACCATGGACTTCATTCCTTTCCAAGCCAGCCTTGAGTGTCCTTTATTCAGCTCATCCTCTGCTTTACTTTTACACCTGATTTTAGCTGCTTTATCTCTCTTTCAACAAGTTTCTGTGCCTCAATCTTTTTCTTCTCTCCCTCATAACAAGACAGCTTCTTCTGCCTGAGAACATGTTGGAGTGATTTACTAATCCAGGGCTGCTTATTGGGGAAAATACTTCCTGTTTCCAAAGTAATCCCCATTTTTCCCAGAAAGAGATGTAAGTAGAAATCGATGATCTAAGTGAGAACATGAGCCTTTAAAAAGTCCCAGTGGGTGCAGTCAAAGCAGTCCCTCAGTCCCAGTATAGAGTCTTTGGTCCAGACTGGAACAACTGTGTGCCCAGTTTGAGCTCTCTTCAGTCCTGTGACCTGACAGACCCAGAGGGGCCATCACATCACATTTAGAAGCTCCCCTAATGGAGCCACAACACATGTCCAACACTTAGTCTGTCTTGTTGGACCAACTGGAAGAAATGATTCAAGGACTTAGTCACAGAACAAAGATTCAAATCTCCAAAATCCAACTGGCTGCATCAGGACATATAGTCTGAAACTCTGCACAGTTTCCTGTTTGAAGCTGCTTCCTGTTGGCTTCAGCTGTTTGGAGTTTCCATTTTCTAAACTTCTACATTCTGAACCTTCTTCAGCTCTGAACAGATGATGAAACACTGAATGATTTCAAGCACTTTGTCTAATAAACTTACATCTTTCATTCTTTATACAGATTGATGAGCTGTGGTTTGTCAAAGATCAGCTGTGATTATCTGGCAGCAGCACTGAAGTCCAACCCCTCCCATCTGAGACAGCTGGACCTGAGAGGAAACAACCTGAAGGATCCAGATGTGAAGCAGCTGTCTGATCTTCAGCAGAGTCCAGACTACAGACTGAAGACTCTGCTGTAAGTAGAGTGATGGAGTGAGTGGGTGGTGCTGTCAGCAGTATTGTACTAAACACAGTCAGTATGAAACAAAGATCCAGTGTTTCCTGTAAAGCTGCAGCTTCTCAGTGAAGCTGTGAGAGGAGAACGGTGACAGGCTTCAGGATTGGACACAAACACTTCCTGTTTCTGACCTTTATGGTCACCATAGTAACGGCTGACACGCTCTGATCAAACGCTGTCAACAGCCAATCAGCTCTCTGAACAAAGCAGCACGCAGACCAATGACTGCATTCATTTCCAAGTTTAAAGCAGTGAAGAACACAGTCTGTAGGTGAGGAAGAATTTAGTGAGAGCAGATGTTTGGATGGAATTCCTCCAGTTAACAGCTGGAACCGTCCATCTGGATTGTTGGGCTTGTTGTTGGGGTTCCTACAGAGCTCAGAGTGGACACACCAAGGTTCTTCTAATGAATGAAAGTCCAAACTCAAACTAGGAGGGAAAAACATTTTCATCAACTTCAATAAAAATCCAAAGATTAGAAAAAGTGAAGCAACAATGAGTCCTAGTACAGTCCCAGCACTGAAGTCCCTGCTGCTCTTTATACTGGATGTGCTGCATCACTGACTGACAGCTGATGAAGAGTCTCTGGAAACACTCGTTTATCTCCTCTGCTCTTCCTTCTTCTCTCTGCAGGTGGAGGCCATGATGGTAAACAGGACGGTGTGTGTGCTGAGAGAGGAGGAGCTGTGTCCTGATGATCCAGAGAGGTTGAAGCAGCAGCAGCTTGTGTGTAGAGACGCTCTGACTGGGCCATGTTACTGGGAGGTGGAGAGGAGAGCTTCATCCAGCAGTGACTGACAGAGGAATGAGAAGAAGTGCAGATGACTGTCAGTGCTGCAGAGTGAACTGCTCTGAGAACAGCTCCACTGTCAGACACAATGTAGAGTCCAGCATCATCCCTGTGTGTCCCTCTGGATCTGACAGAGGATCATCAGTGTATCTGGACTGCTCTGCTGCTGCTCTGTCCTTCTACAGTCTCTGCACAGTCTCTGTCTGACTCTGGCTTCAGACCCTCCTGGATCAAACTCACCTGGAAAGACTTTCAAACATCACTCAATAGATTTGAATACAGAATATATTTGATATATACTGTAGATGTACTGTAGAGTTGCAGTTTGTCACTTGTAAATACAGTCTGTGAGCAGCTATGAGCTGAAAGATCTTTCTAGAAACACGAAATGTTTTCACTCTTCTGTTGCTTTTTCATATATTTCCACAACATTAATATTGATCCCACCTGTCTCACCTGTTTCATGCTTTTATACATAATAACAGGACACGTGTGATCTGAGCGCTGCTGTGGTTGCTGTGCTGCACGTCTTCATTTAGATAACAGAGACATCTAGTGGTTCAGAGGGAGAACTGCAGGAGGTGGAGCTGTGTTTTAGCATGGAAAACTTTTTATCTTTTAGGCGCAGATACAAATATGACAAGTATCAGTGTGAGATACAAAAGGTCACATCAGTCAGCAGAGGGAACAGTGATCACACAGCAATGTAAGAATAGAAACATAACAGTGAATCTGGACATGTATACAGATGGAAGCAAACAAACAGGATGTAACACTACATTAAAGCCACAAATGAGAAGAAAACAAACACAAAGGAAAATATATTTGATCTCAGGAATCCAAATCAGATGCTTTAGAGCAGGGGTCGGCAACCCTGGGCACGCGTGTCACAGCTGGCAAGCGAAGGGTTAACTGATGGCACGACCACAGCTGGACTGGCCATCGGGCATACCGATGATGATTTTTCGTTTTTCTGGGCCAATGATGTTTTTTTATGATTTTTTTTTTGTAACGGTATAAACGATGGAAGGTGGTGGATTGGCCGGATGCTGGTCGATGTGTAGAAATAACTCAGTTGTTTGGTGGTGGCTATGGCGGAGCTTCCACAGAGGCAGCAGGTGGATGAGGGAAAGGGGAGGCAGGAGGAGCAGAGACCCGAGGCGGCCGCCGGTCCGAGTGTTGGCCCCCTTGAACTTTCCCACATTTTGTCACATTACAGCACAAACATGAATCAGTTTTATTGGAATTCCACGTGAAAGACCAACACAAAGTGGAACGGAAATCATACATGATTCCAAACATTTTTTACAAATAAATAACTGCAAAGTGGGGTGTGCGTAATTATTCTGTCATGGAAAAACACACTGCCATCAACTGTTTTGTTTTTGTCAAAATCACTGTAATATAATCACTGTACCTTTATATACATGTGACTTATATTAATGCTGCTGCCCTCTTGTGGCTAAAGTGTAATTATGTTCTTGTTATTAGGGAAAACATTTGAGAGTAACATGACAAATGAGTCAGCACTTTGGCTTCAGCTTAAGAAATCCTCATTTTTATGTCATCAGTTATAGTTGCATGTATTCATTATCATAAGTTAACCTTTAATATTGATGTCTTAAATTGATTTTACTTAAACTAGCAATAATTTTATGGTTGCATTAAATAAATGCATCACTAATGAATGAACTATTTCAGTAATTAATTTAAAAAATCTACATAATCAATTAAAGATATATATTAATAATGAATTATCCATTAATTTCATTTAAAATTTTTCAATATTTGTTTATATACAATTCAAATTAGTTAATTACATATTTAATCAATTATTGGTTTGTTTTCTATTTTGATTATTTTACTGACACATTTAATGAATTATTTAATGATGTATTTATTTAATTCACGTTGCTACTCCTGGCCCTGCATCGCTGTTCATAAATACATTTTATTTGTCAGCTTCACCCATCAAAGTCAGGGGGCGGGGTTAATGCTGATCAAGTCAAAACCATTGCTTTGGTCTGGTGGGCGTTCTTTTAGTGGGCTTTTCTGTCACGGCCTGCGTGGCAGACTATGATGAGGGGAAGGAGGACCCAAATGCCAACACGTTCTCACTCCTGTATGGAGGACCACAAGAGCCACGCGCATCGAAATAAAGAATTCTGTGCTTAAGTAATGAATTATAGAATAAATTCTGCATTTGTAAATTCATTTTTGAATTCCCATTTAATAAACTGATTTTTGAAATGCTTTTAAAAACTGCATTTCAAAATCCTTTTTCCAATTGCACTTTAATAAACTGCATAAATTGCATGAATGAAGGGATCCTGCAGCGAAACGGAGAGCCCAACCTCTGACTTAGTGCCTGTTTACTCAGTCTGACCACCTGTGAAGTTAACGCGCTAACGTGGCTAACGCTAGCATCACCACACGTAGCCCCGTTATTTTAAGGTCATCTTAGCTCATGAAAGTTTAACGTCGCAGCTGTACGAGCTAGCTACGTGTTTTGTAAGCTGCTGTGCTCTTCACAAATAAAGCTGGAAGCAGCTCAGACTATTAGAACCAGCACTGAGGCCTGTTACATTTATGTTAGAGCAACAGCTGCAGCCTTTAAACTAGCGATTAAAATGCTGACAGTAATCAGAATCAAAAACGGTTTTATTGCCAAATGTTGAGCAGGTTTACAACATTAGGAAATTGCTGCGGTGCTTCAGTGCAAACATACTGTCATATAACACTTAAATAAAAATAAAAATAAGGATTAAAAGTGCTAAGTAGATAGATATATACATGAGTGCAGGTGGTGATCAGGGCCAAACATGGAATGATGCAGTGAACACAGCGTAGGGTCACGTGGTAGTGGTGGGAACAGTCATACGGTTATTGTTCATGTGTCCAACAGCAGAGGGGAAGAAACTGTTCTTATGGCGAGAGGTTCTGGTGCGAATGGACCGGAGCCTCCTGCCTGAGGGGAGCAGGTCAAACAGACTGTGTCCAGGGTGAGAAGGGTCAGCTGTGACTGAGCTGCACGCCCCAGTGTCCTGGAGGCGTACAGGTCCTGCAGAGATGGGAGTCTGCAGCCAATCACCTTCTCAGCAGAGCGCACAACATGCTGCAGTCTCTGTTTGTCCCTGATAGTGGCTCCAGCGTACCACACGGTGATGGAGGAGGTGAGGATGGACTCGATGATTGCAGTGTAGAATTGCATCATCGATCATATAATCCATTGTTTCAAATTAGACCTAAAACTCCCCCTTTTGACACATCTTCATGTGTCAAACAAAACCACAACTAGAAAATTAAAAGAAAAAGGTTCATCAGATCATTTCTCAGGAAACCTCAGCGATTCTCCTCTCGAGTATATTTGCTCCGGGCCTGCAAACCTGTGTTTAAATAATAAAATCAGTTTAATTATCATGTTCGATCTTTTCAGCTCCTGGCTCCACCCAGAGCCTGCATCCCCAGAACGACCTAGAAACAAAACCTGTATATTAGCATCAACTTCACATTTAAACTCAGTTCCCCCCCTGTCCTTCCCTCACTGTGATCCACTCTGTGCTATAAGAAACTAAACTTAAAACACAACAGTTATCAGTCATGTGCTTCATACAAAATGTGCGTATGTTTTAGTTTCACGTTGATCCTCTGAGTGTCATGGTACTTCTTTTAATTTGACTTTATCAAATCGAACCAAAATAGGTTTGCTGTCTTTACTTTGCTCGTTTTCCTCCAGCACCACCTCGTATCACCTGCCCTTTCCCTTGGACCAGTGTTTGTTGTTCCATAACTGGATTTGGAATGTGACAAGTCCACCAATCCCCTATATAACTCCTACATTTGGCTTTGGTTCTGTTTTCCTTCTATAAAATGTCATTGACTTCTACAGTGGCCTGCTTTGGTTAATGGTAACATCAGTAATATCAAACATTTTCTCCCCTTCAGCATTTGGCATTTTCCCAACAATATAATGTGACACCATCATCTAAACCCAGTCAATAAAACAACATTTTCTTAAAGCAAACATCAGCAACCCAAAATTAGCCGCCCAAGGGTGGAGTCTGCAGCTCCACTCTCATGTGAACCTTTCGGTCTCCCTCTCTCTCTTGTGCTCCTGCCAAAAGCAAAGCAAAGCATCCACCCTTTTCTTACCGGCGTCGTGAATTGTTTGTCAACATCTACTCATCCTAACGCTGGTCCAGTCTTTGTCACGGCTGCACAGCAGACAAGTGGAGCCTCACGCGCAAAGCATCAGAGTCTCCACCCTCATCAATATGAGCTCATTTATTTGTTCTTTCTTTTGTTTTTAGAAAAAGAGTTCTTTATGATCTTGGACTGGATTGACTCGCTGCAATCCTTTAGACAGGAACTCGCAGGTTCCCACAGGTGACCTTTTCCTCAGCCCATTGTAATCTGGAAAAGCTCACCTTATATTTGCTCTCACAACAATGTTTTACAGCGCTGTTAATTCAATCTTGCAGGCCTGCTTAGAACAAAGAAGGAGAAAAAGAGAGCTGATTATTAGCTCATCAGAGCACAAAACATCATCACCAAAGGGGGCGACACCTGACAGTTTTCTCTAAGTGCACTGTTACAGAAATAATGAGCCGCTCCTCGACATGTCCATGTTTAGTAAAACTCCCTCTATTGAAATAAGAAAACAAGCCAAAGCTAACTGACAGAATGAACCCATCACTAAAACAACAACCCCAAAAATCTTCATCACAGAAAAGTTTTGCTTACTAATCCAACAATATGTTGTGGGAATTAGAACTTTCCGGGTCATAAAGCTTTTGCCCGACTCTTGGCTTAACTAATACTGACATAGTCTGAAATCAGACTTAAAGTCACTCCCTCTGTTCATTTAGGATAAATGTATCTATATCTGATTTAGGCTAAGTGCCTTTTGTTTAGATGAACTGCTGGACTTCCAGACCAGCAGGTTTAGGGAAGTCTTTATGGGGTCACACTCTGACCCCCCCCCACCACACACACACACACACACACGCACGCACGCACGCACACACACACACACACACACACAGGCAACGTACTCTTTGTTTGTATGTAGACGTCATATGTTAATGAACGTCATATGTATATTCATGTAACCTCAATAAAAGAGCAGTGTTACGGGGGAGCGGACGAGAGCAACTGGGGTGAAGCGAAGGAACGGCGTTTGTCCGGTTCTCTCCCGTGCACGGGAAACATGAAGAACTTTGCCTACTCGTGTCTTGCTTTGCTATGTAATTAAATTGTCCTTAACGTTCCAACGAATAGGTTTATGCTACAAACCTATCACTGAGGTTAACTACACAACCCCTCGCCACCTCCTTATACACAGGAGTGAGTACAAAAGGGTTCGTACGGACGCATCAGCCGGCCGTCCTTCTGCTCGACACTGTTAGCTGAAAGATGATCGGATCATCCTCTGTCCTGTATTTAAGGCTGAGAGTCTTTGTCCAGTCTCTTTTCCACAGCTACTGTCCACAGCACTGATCCACCTGCAGCACAGCCCCACTCAGTTGTTTTATGATTTACATTGTGCACGTTTCCCTTCCACTGAGCTTACAAAACCTCTGACAGGAGAAGTCAGGCATGTGTTTCCCCCACCTCCCCTTTTAGGCAGTAATAAAATAGAAAACAAACAATCAAACAGGCTAAAGCTAGAGCACAAGCAAAGACAGCACCGGTGACTAAGTTCTCCCATACTGGACGTACGCTACCACGTGGGCTCAAACAGCAGCACATCAGCTCAGTTTACATACTGTTGACATCTTCATCAGAGGATCAGCAGGGAGCGCTGCTGAGCTGCAGTCGTCTCCACCAGAGTGACGGAGCAGGAATCACAAACAGCACAAACCCACCGTGTTGTTTCTACCCTGTTCAGGAGATCTGAGCCCCCATCCCTTTTTTTCATGTTGCAGCTCTGCACTGCAGGCCCTGAACGCCTCCCGGTTACCCTCAGTGTGCTTAGAGTTTAATTTACAACCGACGAGCTCACAGATCATCTGCAGGCAGGTGAACGAACCCTTAATGTGAGGATAATAGCAGAGCTGAGCTGAGGTCAGAAATAGTCAGGAACGGTGTCGACACAGTGAAGTCAGCTGTTTGGGAATTTGTCTGATTATCAGTTTGGGGGGGGTCGGTGTTAAATAACAAAGGCGGTGTAGGATGGAGAGAGGAGGAGGGAGGGAGCAGTGATGATATGAAGTCAGAATACACATGTGGCAGACATAAGGGGGTCAGACAGGAGCAGCATCAGTCTCTGCTCTGTTTTGTTAATAACGTAGAAAAATAGTTTTGTACAATCAAGCTACATCGACGGACGCTTTACCTCACGTACCCTAAAATGAAAAAGTAGTGACAGTAAGATGGAGGCTGCACATGACACCATGACTGAGTTCACAGCTGTTGCTTTGATTCTAACGTTTAAGACTTTTGGCATCGACTCCGTTTTAATAAATGAGTGCTGGGAGGCGTCGTTTGACTTCAGGAGCTCCTGCAATGCTCCTGCGATGCTCCTGCGATGCTCCTGCGATGCTCCTGCGATGCTCTTACTCTGCGGGAGAAAACCAAAAACCAAAAGTAGCAAACATGGAGCGATATGACTCGTTTAGATTTTGGGAAATGTGCATCGACAGGTACAGTGTCCTTTTCCCCGCGTCTTTAAAAATAATTCATGCATAGATCCCCCACTGAGAAAACCCTTTTATATACTTTCTCCTTTGTACACATTTTATATAGAACTATATATAATATCATTTCTCTATATCTATATTTTCAGAAAAATTCTTTCCACACAATAAAAAACAACAATTTAACAAATGCTTCAAACAAAACAACAAAAAGAGAAGATGGAAGAAAGAAAATCACGACTGAGGCCAGTTTGGCACTTTGTCATGAGAACATGACAGAACTCTGTTAGTTGACGGTAAATAGCGAAACTCTATTTTTCTTTGGTTTTTCTTCTCCCTCGATGAGAAATGAAACACAGCAGTACTTACTTGGCACCTAAAAATGCTGGTCGAATGAAAGATATCAGTGTTTTCATAGTTATATGTTTAGTGTACGCCTCCCGCCTCCAGACTGCTCAGCAGATCGGGAATTTTTAGAGAAGAGCAGGAGGGAGGCGTGTCAAATGAGAGGAAGAGAGCAGTAATAAAACACGGATGTAGAAAAGAGAAGCATAATGTGCACATAACACACAGGAGATGGAAAAAGAGATGTAAAAAAGAGAAAACAGCGAGGAGCGAGAGAGCATTCGTCCCTTTGACAAATGTTGGAGGTCTTGAGCCTGGAAACAGCAGACCGTCTTTGAAAACAGTATCTTTGAAAGATCTGAGTCACCCACCCCAAACTGCTCATCTGCTGCTGGACACTTCAGTTGCACCTCCACATGCCACCAGTGGAGGGAGCTGCCAAGTTTCACAGCACATGACGCAGCAGGTGTAGTTGCTTTTGGAGAAAGAAGAGAATAAGAGGACAGAACGAAGGCCCACGTCTAGAGGCCTCCCTTCCAGAGCGGAAGCAGAGCCAGTGTTCCTGGTCCCTAGGTGGCGCTGTGTCGGGCCTGTCCCTACTATACCCTGGTGGTGGAGTGGGGGTGGGGCAGGGTGTTGTTGTGGCCGGTGGAGGGGAATGTGTTGAAGGCGTGAAGAGGCTGCATGCTGGTGATGGTGCTGGGGATCACGGTGATGGTGTTTGGCGTCATCAGCGGCACGTTGTCGGGGGCGCGGCGCAGCGCCAGGGTGTAGTCGGGAGGGCAGGCGGGCCGCAGGATGTCGTGGGGTCGCAGGGGCTCCATGTCGTGGTGAGCGTCGTGCTCCCAGTCCTTCATCTGCAGGGACATGATCTCCTCCTCCTGGCTGTGAGCCAGGTCGTTGGCGGGGCCGCCCCGCTGAGGGGACAGCCGGTGCCGGCGCATCTCGTGCTGCTTGTCACGCTTGTAGTAAAGGGCGGCGAAGGCCAGGATGTTGAGGAAGAAGAGCGACGCTCCAACTGCAACTGTCACGCTCAGTTCGGTGGAGTAGTCGCGGGTGTCTCTGGGAAAGAGGTCCTGGGGCGGGCGCTCTGAGCCCTCGGGCTCAGGATCTGATGGGAAGGTAGGGTAAGGATGACGAGTGGTTCGAGGAACGTTGTTTCTGGGCCTCATGGTGCCGGGGTCACGGCCTGCGGGGGAGCGCGTAGTGGTGGGAAAGAGCACGTCGTGCAGGCTGTGAAGATGAGGGACTAATTCCAGCCAAAAGGCCACTTTGTTAGCTCTGTAGTTGTCTCTGACACGAGGTTTCAAACCGATGTGAAGGTACTGCTTGTCCTTCCAGTTGAACTTGGTCCAGATGACCTCCTCGAAGCGGTTGGGCTTGGTATGAATGAACTTGGTGTCCTGAGGGACGGGCAGGTTGGGGTCCCTGGTGGAGCATAAAGGTTAAACGTTTCAGTTCAAAGTTATATTCAGTCTCCATTATAAGTAACATGTGGCATCAATACACTGAATACAGACAGGAGGCCCATTCTCTGTGCAACCTTTAAACTATCTAAGACCAACCGGCTGCTCTGGGATCTGGATGCTTTTGGTGAACCAGTATGTTCAATTCTTCAAAGCCACACAGAAATTAAACTAGCAACCCAGATTCAAGTATTCAAGATGACTAGAAGGCTATCAGTGAACATACAGTAACGTGTACAGTTTACACTACTGTGACATGAGGCCTACCCAGTCTTTGCGAAGTTAGTCCAGTAAGTCATGACCACAGCGCTCAGCATCACATCGTTCTTGGAGAAGTTGCACGGGAACAGGTCCGTGGCACCGATCATCGGTACGCCGAACACGTAAGGTATCTCGTCTCCGTGCGCGGCGTCGGCCCACTCGGGCCGCGTCTCGGTGTGGCAGTGGTGGTAGAACGTGTAAAAGTAAACTGGGGACTGAAACTCAGCATGGAGTTTGGCAGTGGCCACAGCTGGTGCCACCCACTGGTGGTCCGTAAACAGGAAGCAAGTGAGAAATCTAGAGAGGAAAAAAAAGTCTTTCAGATAACAGAAGGAGTGACAGGCAGCAGAGAGGAAGCATGACTGCATTATCCAAACATGTCTGTACTGTGACTGTGGTCCGGCTGTGAGGGGTTCGCAGGCCGATCTGTCAGAAACACCGACACTGAGATTGGGAGCCCACTACCTGGGGGATGATAGCATTACTGCCCACAGAGCCTCAAAGGTTAAGGCGCAGACACGCCGTGATGTGGATGAGTGGCTCTCTTTAGCACGCTTGTCTTGTTTGATGCACTTCACTGGGCTCACATGTTACTGATTCCATTCTTTACTCGCATGTTTTAAACGCTTAAAGCACTTTCACAGGTTTTGATATTCTTTTGAAAATTCATGTGAACTCAAGCTGTCAGAATTGTAATGTAAGCTTTGATAATTGTCCACATTTGTCATTTTGACGATTATCCGTTTATTTTAATGAATACAGCAAACAGAAAAAAACTAACAGATCAACAAACGCGGCTCCTAATGAGACAAAACCTGATGATGCTGCAAAATGCAGTTAAGTGAGAGGAGGCTGTAAAATGGAATAACTGAAAAAGTGGCAGTGTACAGAGGTGGCGTCCTCACCCTCTGGGTAGCCGTAGAGGTTGTCAACAAAGTTGGAGATGGTGTAGTCGAACGCCGCAGCTGAGATGCCGTCGTTGTCCTCACTGTCGTCCACAAACTTCAGCCCCTCTCCCTGGTTCACTCCTATCAAGATGTCATAGTTTAGGAGCTCCCCCTGGTGGAGCAAATAAGGAAGAACATGCTGAGTGCTGGAACAGAGCCTGTGTGCATCACAAGTCTACAACAGGAAGTGCAGCTGAAGCACAGCTTTGTGAATTGGCAGCATTTCATTTCCCAGTAAACAAAATAAAGATTAGCTGTTGCCATGAAATTCCTACTATAAACTGTAAATACTGCAATATATGCAGGGTTCATACACATTTTTAGGGTCAAATTCAAGCACTTTTTAAGCACATTCAAGGTCAATTTTCAAGCTTTTCCAGCACATTACCAAAAAAGAAGCATGTTTCACTTTGCATCACCTCAGTAAGACCTTGTAAAAATTTAAACAAATCATCTGAGGTCGATTTAAATGTCTTTTGTTCCCCTTTTGTTAAAAGAGCAGCACACAAAAATACAGAAAAAGGAAACGGTTGCCTTACATGCATATAGTGTACAAACTCAAAAAAACACATTCCTCTTAAAAATTAAGATGTGCAAATGTGAACAAATCAACTTGTTAGAGATCTTCATCTCCACTGTAAATAAACAACAAGCCAGAAAACAAGAAAACTGCACCAAACACCACAAACACCAACAAATTAATGTCTTCTCATTGAAGCTTCTTTCCTGTGTGACATAAAAAATAAGAGACAGATGTTTGTTTGTTTTTTTAACTAGTTAAGCACCCACCCTCAGTCATCCACCCATTCACGCACACATTCACACACTGGTGATGTAGCTACAGCCACCCTGGGGCGCCACCAGGCCCTCTGACCACCACCAGCAGGCAACGGGTGAAGTGTCTTGCCGGGTGAAGTGTCTTGCCCAAGGACACAACGACCGAGACTGTCCAAGCCGGGGCTCGATTACAAGGCGAACTCCTAACTCTTGAGCCACGATCGCCCAGTGGGGACATGGGGACATTTCAATTTCCAGCAGGAAGCTCCCCCTTTTTGTTAAACCCTTTAGATCAGGGGTCGGCAACCTGCGGCTCTTTAGTCCTTATAGTGCGGCTCCGCGTGGTTTGTGAAAATAAATTAGCTGAAGTGTATTTTATTTATGTTAGTTCTTTTTTTAACTTGTAGTTCTAAATTGGAAGATTATTGTGATTTTGCAATATACAAATAAAATTATATTTTCTTATTTTTTCATCGCTCAAAATAAGCGTCACACTCGCGGAAGCCGGTGTACCCGGCGAAACGCCGTGCATTTATCGAGCCTTTCAACCCCAGATAGGCCAATTATGGCTCTTTGGCTCTTTGGGTCTTAAAGGTTGCTGACCCCTGCTTTAGATGAACAGAGTTTTTTAATTAAATACATAATCTTTAATAAATGTTCTCTTTTATAAAAAGTAGGATAATTAAAAAAAACTTTTATTATACCGCTATTGAGTAGAAAAAAAACTCGTGTTTTCTGTCGTCTGTTATATAATATTAGTGATGTTTGTGACAATTAATTTCTTAATCGGCTGGACTAACCAATAGTCCACAACCAGGAAACACTGAAATTTTAAGTTAAGTTTGAAAACAGTTTAAAAAAAAATACCCCATTCCAAAATGTCTTGTGACAATCTCATTGGCTTAGGGAGTGATGATGTCATAGATCTTAAGAATCTTAAGTCCTTTGATGTTTTTCCTTAAGTAGGGGTGAGAAACAGCAAGTTTTAGTTCGTTTCAGCAGCATCTGTGTTTGCAGCCTACAAAACGTTCACCACAAGCTCTTCAAAGTCATCGTATAGAAACTCCAACATGTTTCCAAGGAAAAAACAACCAATTCAAAAAGATTACGCCGCCTCTCCTTCCTGGCGTGGCCGGCCAATTTCCCCAAATGGCTCCTCATCCTTCCAAAGGGCGTTAGAGGAGAGTAGGAAGGAAAACTACCTTCTCCAGAAAAAAATGCAACAAATTGAAGAAGAGAAACTTCAACTGGAGGACAAATGTAGACGAATGGAAGCCCAAAATAAAGAGCTGGAAGACAGACAACAGCGCCAGCCGGACATAAAAATTATTAATGAGGGCTGGGGAATCAAGTTTGCTCAGACCCGAGAGCAGATTGTGCACCTCATTAAAGAAAACAGGCAAAAGAGTGCAGAACTAAAAGAAATGACCAACCAGCTCCAAGACAAGAAAACGATGACTGATAAGATACAACGGGATCTCCAATACATGGACCGAAAAAATCGGCTCCTCCAAAGACAGCTCCATGAAGCTGTGGAAGAAAAGAAAGAATTCCTCCAACAGAAGGAAGAGCAGGACAAAAAGCAACGAGACATGCAGCACGAACTGAAGAGCATGCAGGAAAAATACCGCATGCTGAGAGAAAGCCTGGATGAAACACTGCGCCAAAATAAAGACCTTCTTCAACAGAAAGAGCAACAGCAGGAAAGACTGAAAGAAGGAAAACGTATCGTCCAGGACTTTGAGTCTAAAAATCTAAAACTGCAAGAGTTTTGTAATCAGCTGGAGGACAAAGCAACTAAAGTGGAAGAAGAAAAGGACAAACTGGAGAAACGCTGCTCACAGATGCAGAGAAGGATCGATCAGATAGCGAGAAACAACTCCGAGCTCGTTAAGGGGATTTTGGTGGAATTCAATAACTTGAAGCGTGAAAACACTCAAATGCAGGCGCAAAAACAACAAGAAGACAAAATACATGAAGACCTGCAGCTCACGCTCCAAGAAATCCAGAAAAGAAACGAGCAGTTAGAAGACAAGCACAAAGAGGTCCAACAGAGAAATGCAGACATGCACAAGGACAAGCTGATACAGGAGGCAACATCCAAACAACTCAAAGACAAGCTTGAAGAACAACAAGCAACATTGGAAGAGGTGGAACAAAGATGTGAGAAACTTGAAGAACAAAACGCAGAAGACATCGATGAGCTGAGAAATCTCATCCTGGAGAAAAAAGCGCTCGTGGAAAAGTGCATGAAAAAAAAGAAAAAATGGTTCCACTTGTTCCGGAGGAGAGACGCTACTGCTTCCTCACCTGATGTAGCCTCGTCTTGCTCCACCTCTGTTCACCCCCCCAACCAGTCCCGGCCGTTGACTGTCCCCTCCTGAGCCTGGTTCTGCCGGAGGTTCCTGCCCGTTTAAAGGCAGTTTTTCCTCCCCACTGTCGCCAACTGCTTGCTCAGAGGGGATTGTTGGGCTTTTCTCTCCTCTGCCTTGTTTCTTCATTTACTTGTTTAACTTTTTTCATTATTACTTCATTTTACCTTGTTTCTTCATTTACTTGCTTGTTTAACTTTTTTCAACTTATCTAAATAATAAACCAATTAAATTTATCCTTTGAGTATTTTTCATCTCATCTTTACAGAATCTTTCCAAAACATTTTCAAACATTCAGATCTGTCTTTTATTTTCTTCTTGAAGCCTCATAAATGGTGAACTAAAAACCCGGAACATGGTTTGAAACATAGTTTCAGCTGAAACTGGCATAACATGCTGTGTGTGTGTGTGTGTGTGTGTGTGTGTGTGTGTGTGTGTGTGTGTGTGTGTGTGTGTGTGTGTGTGTGTGTGTGTGTGTGTGTGTCAGGGTATCACTAGTTAGGTCATCATGTTTAGACTCATTCACTCCAAAATTATTTAGGCCAAATCTTTAAAACAGTGTCATTTCATACACATTTTCAATTCACTTCAATCGCACATATGGAGAAATAATTATTTGCAGTATCTTATTTATTATGAGAATGTCATGCCTGATCATTTGTACCTACACCACCAAAAATGGGGGCAAAAGGGAGGAGATCATGTTTAATCGGTTATAAGAAAAGGTCAGAAATATAAGTGCCGACATGAGCAGTGTCCACAGAAACCTCTGACTCTCAGCTCAAAGCTCATATAAACCATTTCTACAACCAGCAAACAAACAAAGACACCGAACAGTTAAAAGAGCAGTGACGTCACCACGAATCTGTGGTCAGGTAATATCCATGTTTTGATTGATGATTTTCTGGAGTTAAATGTGAACCGAAGCATATTTTGGGTGTTATATGCTATTAAATACTTTTTAATTTATTTAAAAGTATTTAATAGCATATAACACCCAAAACATGCTGGGTGTGGAAATAAAAAAATCAGAATTTCCTCTGTTTGAGTCACAGTAACTTTGACATAGTAACATTTGCAGTAAGTCCTAAATGTTCACCTTTAAAATCCCTCCCTCTGTTCATTTTGCCCACATCATGTTTCAGTGGTTGGCCTCAGGTTCTTCAGCTTCCTGACAGTCTGAAGTCAGCTGACAGAGTTTCACCTGCTAAATACACAGAAAATCTTGTTAAAGCCGCACAGTTTGCCCAACAGTAATATTCCCATTAAGCCCTTTCTAAACACTTTATAACAATGTGTCATCACTAAATTATAAACTTCTTCTCCAAATCTGCACGACTGCACTTAGTCACAGACTTTATTTAATTGTCCTGCGGCTGCTATCATATATTTTACCAAACAGTTCTTCTCACACAGTCACAGATATATTTCTCTCAATGCAAACTTCACTCATGTCTCAGACAGGAAACTTGAGTTTTTCTTTTTTTTCTGTCCCCACTCATTCAACTAATTTGCATATTGAGTCACATCTCGAGAAGTTGCCCTGACAACAGAAATGCATATTCAAAACATTGCTGCATAATTCAATTATTATTCTTTTATTTTTATTTCTACAGTCGTCACTTCTTTTGCTCAATCAGCTGGAAACCACTTCTAATTCACTATTTTAAACCTGCTTTAAGCTTCTAATCCCTGGTTGGTCCTCCCAGTCACTTTTTCCTTGTCACAAAAGTCGCTCTATTGTCCTGCAACTTCCTGAGTTATTCCTCAGCTTCAGCCTTTAAGTGTGTTAAATCTACACCATTCAGCATTTATGTCATGTATTCACATTCATGAGTGTAAGCATGTCTTCATTGCGTGTATGTTGTGTGTTCATATTAATATTGAGTGTAAGCTGGTCTTCGTTGCCTCGATGTATTTTTATAATCAGATTTAATTCCTGCATCTTTGCGCTGAACTGTGGATTCAAACTGTCTCACTTCTGATTCTCTCCAAAAACAATTTCACATGTGACAATTTCTACATGTGTGTTTTATATTTTTCTATTCATTTATGTATTATTAGTTTATTTATTTCTTTATCTCTCTTACTTTTTTTATTTACCTTTCTGTTGTGATGCTCTGGATGTTTCTAAACCCACAAATTCAGCCTCAACGTTCAACCCAACTTTCCTCTGCTGTCACTTTAACACGTCCAACCTTCACCTCTCACCGGTCCTCGTCCCCTCTTCTCTCAACTTCCTGTGTGGCCTCCCAAATCAAACACAGGCCCACATCAGCTGTTTCTTCTTCTCTCTTCATTCTCTCTTCCTCTTTTCAGTCTTTTCTTGGCGCTTAACTCCCAGCATGGCAAATATGAGACTCAGACAGTCCCATCCAGTGGTTTCACACAGTCATGTCACTGGTACACTTTCCAGCTTGTAATTCAGAGCGCATGTTTCCATCAACATACATGCTGCTGGACCCTTCAGTGTTGTAGGTCAGGTGCACTGTCTTTTTGCCTGCTGTTAATTCTTCAAGTCCACGGTGTTGTTCTGTCTTCTGTCTTCATCAGGAGATTAACTGTCCTTTAAGCTTCTTCTCAGGATAAGGACAGGATGAGAGGTGAAGCTGTGACATTTTAAACCAAAGCCTGTTTTCGTCCCAATTCTGTTAATCTATCATTTTTCTGCTGTATTCTTCCAGGAGGTTGAGCAAGTCCATGGGCACCTGTATTAACACACTAAGACATTTATTTAATATCATTTTCATTACTATTACTTTGCACTTTCATTCTCTAATTCCTCTGTTTTCATTTTGAAACATCTCTCACAAGCTCACAAGCTATATTCAGACTTCCTGCTTCACTTCCTGCCAGACACACACTGCGATTGGTTTATAAAGGCCTCTCTTATTAAAATACATAAAACAATCTAATCAGAAAATAAGCACTAAGAATATATATTTATCTTGTAACATTGTTTAAGTTAATGAACAATTGTTTTGAAAACTGAGATTACAATATCAATCAAGATCATTATAATGATGGTTTTTGCTGTAATTAATTGTTGTAATTAATGTTGATGTTTACATGATCGAAATAACTTGAACACAAACACAAACAAACAAAGAGGAAGACTGCACCGGAAGGAAACAACTACAAGTCCCAGCATCCTCTGTGTTTAGGGAGCAGCAGTGAAAGTGAAAGCATTGAGCCTCCGTTCAGAGCAGCAGGAGGAGGAAGGTGGAGCTGAGGCAGGTGAGTGTTTACATGAATATGTTTCTTCTTATGACATAAAATAATTCCACGCTGTTCGTGTCTGTGGGTGAAATGTGAGGCCGGTCGGCTCCTCTGAGCGCTGGTTTCCTGTAAGTAGAGAGGAAGTGAGTTTAGCTGAGCCTCCGTTTAGTGTGAGAGAGCAGGAGGAGAGTGAGAGCTGTGCTGAGGCAGGGTGAGTGTTAACACCGCTCTGACATTACTGTGTCTCTGTGGCGGGAACAACAGGCTCCGTCAGTGGAGGCAAAAATAATCAGACTTTGGTTTTTCAAAGGAAACAACTTTATGTCGGAAGTTCCCGCACGCTCATTGGATAACGATGTGTCAATCTCGACCTATTAGCCAATGAGCGTGCGGATTCACAGAAAGACCCGCCTTTATCACGGGACTTTAAAAACTACAATGGCGACAGAAACTCCGTGAGTGGAGTTCAGGGTGACGTTATGAAACTGTGACGTTTGAGCCACTTCCCGTTCAACGTGAAACTGATGGTTTCTGGTGTTTGGGTCTGTTTTTCTGTATTTATGCAGATAAAGTGTAAACTCAGATGAATTATACCATCAAATGTTAAAGGAAAATATCAGGATGAGTGTCTGTGAGCTGAGAAGGACGTGAAGCGAGCAGTTTATCCCAGAGCTGAAGCTGCTCTGTGTGCAGAGATGAGCTCAGATTCCTGCTGTGATTGATCAACAGTCACAGAAATGTAGACTTGTAGTTATTACTGCAGTATGGTCACAGCAGATACTGATAAACATGTATTATGAGGATGGATGATCAAGTTTCTCACTCTCTCCTTTAAATCTCAGTTTTTTCTTCTTCACAGTTTATCTGTTAATTTATTAATGAATAACACTGAAAGAGTTTCTGTTATATTTCCCCTTGAACATCAGCTTATTAGGGCGGCATTAGGAAATAGCCCCCCTCCAAAGAATGAATCAATGAATGATGATAATAATAAAATGATTCAAAAGCAGAGCTCAGAGTGGTAGAATGGTCAAACATGGATCCACGGGTGGTTCAACTGCATTTGGTGACGTGACTAAAGCAAATCTTTCAAATAATCCCACCATCAACGGGATGTTGTCTCCTTTACTACGGTTACTTTACTTGGTCACCGTGTGAATTTCTTTGAAATGAACCAAATTCTTTTATTTGTCGGTTGTTGCATATTTAACCTCTACAGTCAGGAAAGGAGGAGATGAGGCCTCAACAATGTTGGGTTGTAGCTGTGCTTCAGGTTAGAGTGAGTGTCCATGGAATAAATGTAAGTCAGTGAACTGGAAACATGACTGTGTTCAAACTTTGTTTTCCTTTTTATAATGAGTCTAATCAAAGGTGGACAGAAGTATCTCCACTGTGACTTTTCTGTGTCACCATCAGAGCTTCTGCACAGTGTTTCTGGGGCAGATAACATTGCAGCATTATGGAGACATTATGGAGACAAAAAGAAAAGCGTCTGGACTTCTTTAAGTTTAACTTAAAGAAGTCCAGACGCTTTTCTTGGACTGTTGGTTTCAGTGTTTAGTCTCATTCACACACTCCCTCAGACTCTTCACACACTGATTTGCTGACATAAACACACTCCTGTGTGCTCTCTTGGCTTCACACACACACTGAGGACCATCTACAGACTGTGAGCTCAGTCTTCTTTGTCTTTGGAGCTGAACTCTGACAAAGTTAGGAACAAAACTTTCTCCAGCGTGTGAACTTTCCTCCTAGACTCAGTCTGAGCAGTCAGACCACATATTTCTACAGCAGCACATGAAGGTGTGGCTCACACACACACAGGTGAAGGAAACAGCTGCAGTATTAAAAACTGCTTCACTGTCTACAAATATATGAACTGAATGTTTCTTTCAGGCTGTAAAAACCTTATTTATCCTCCATTACAGTCCTGCATTCAGAGCATTACTTCTGTTATATTAGTACATGTATTTTATTCTGATGAACACATGAAACTCTGAGCTGGATTGAATCCATTGAATCAGAGTCCAGGACTCAGACTAAACACACTGAATGTGTCCTGAGCTCGGCCGCTGTTCCACAGTAACTGCTGTCAGAGTCACTGTTACTGAGTTAGCTTAGCTAGCAGAGCAGCTAGCAGTTAGAGTATGAACTCTGTAAGCAGTCAGCTCGGTCCTGGACATGGTTACTGACATAAAGCTGCTCTCTGCAGCCATGTTTGACCTGCTGCTTTGTAGGACTACAGTAATGGAGGATTTGGAGGCTGAACTGGGCTCTGTGACACTTTTTGTAGTGAACTGATGAAAGCTGCGTCTCAGATGGATGTTAGTCCAACACATCAGACACGACCTCTGCAGCTCTCAGTTGATGTGCACATGAATGATTTGTGTTTCCTCTGCAGGTGAAGGTAGAAAGTGTGTGTGAGCTGATGTGAACTGAGCAGCATGGATCAGTGTGAGGACAGAGAGGAGGGAGTCCCTCCCTCTAAAAGCACTCTGTGTGGGGAACATGAGAGCCAGACCAAAGCTCAGAGGTGAGATGACCATCTCTAACTGTCCATGACTCTTCTCCATGTCACAGCTCAGCACTCACATCACTGCTCCATCATTATTCACACTCATACCTCTGTGTGTGTTGTTTTAAAGCCCAGAGCTGTGGGGCGTACCAGGCTCAGCTGGACATAACCCTGAAACTAATCCAGAACCTGGACCTGAACCCAGCTGTGTTTCCTTAAAGAGCAACAGGTCGAAGGATGTTGGTGTAAAATTTAACAAAACTCTGTTATGTGACAAAGAGTAAGTACATTATTTTTATGAGATTGTTCATCATGTCTTTAATTTAATATTTCCAGTTTTTCCTTCCTGTCTCATGAAGCTGTGACATTTATTGTTTTTCTTTTAGGATCAATAAGAGGCCAGAATCTCCTGGACCTGAACCCAGCTGTGTTTCCTTAAAGAGCAACAGGTCGAAGGATGTTGTTATAGACTTTAAAGGCTGTTCTTCTGCTGCTGAGAGGTAATGTGTGTCTAGATGTTGTTCCTGACTCTGTATTTCTGAATAAATCCTCATGTTTAATATCAGCTCAGCTCTTTTTCACACATTTCTATGTTGGTATGTGAAGCGGTGTGTGTTGGAGTGTTTCCACAAACACAGCAGTCAGAGTGGAAAGAGTGGATGTTGTAGGAGGTGTTTGTGTAGTGAAGAGGCTGAGTGTCTGTAGGACTCCAGCTGCTCCAGCAGGTGTCTCCTTTGTGCTTTGCTTCAAACACAGTGTAGGGAGGAGCTTCCACTCAGGTGTTTCAGGTGTTGCTGGATGGAGGAGGACAAATAGTTTTTCCCTTCAGTGACACTTCAGCAGCTCAATGTTCTGGGAGATGTTTGTCTTTATGAAGGTTTATGGATTCTTGTTCTTACTTTGGTTAAACTGAGCAATACATTTTCCATCTAACATTTAAAGTAAATTTCCAGGTGAATAAAAGATCTGCAGCTGCAGCCTCTGTGATGTTTCACAGTCTGAAAGTAACAAATTCAACCAGAGTTCAAACAAAGGCTTAATATACGTGTGTGTTTGATATAATGCCAACAAGTACAAACAGGTGTTCTTACAGGTCTTAATCACAGAGGTCTGATAAGTCTGGTGACTTTCACACTCAGCAATTTTGCTGCCTTTTATTTTATATTGGCCTTTTTAAAGCCCTTCAAAGTCTCCCACATTCATACAGAGCTTTTAACACCAAACTCCTTTACAGTCCTTCTCCTCTCACACACGATCACACGACTGATTTGTCTGCAGCAGCTGTGTTACTGCTAGTATTTTATTATGTGTGTAATCTCCTCATATTGTTCCTGTGGTTTAGTTTGACTTCCTTCTGCAAACTCAGCTGCTCTGTTGCTGATACACGTCTCCATGAATATGATTGATCAGATGCTGCCAACACCATGTGTTTCATGTGAGCGCTCAGCTGAAACCCTGGGTTGACTTATCGAGTTAATAACAAGCTTCATGTGACTGTGAATGCTAAAGTGAATCCAGATAAAGGAAAGAGACCCTGCTAATGTTGGACTCACTTCTTAGTGTAGATCCCAGGAGGAAGTTCAACATAGCCATTCTTTGTGCTAGCTCGACCAAACCTGAGAGCACAGTGCAGGATAATGATCATCATCTGTCTCTGTCAAGGACATTTAAAATCCACAAATAACAAACATAATTATATTTGATCATTAAAAATGATGATTAAACAAAGTGTCAAACATACTTAAGTAGAAGGACTGATGTTTGTGTTAAAATACCCTCTTAAAGCTGAAATACTGATTCAACTTTCTCCAAAAGTTGATTCTGTTCATCTGGACGTAGCATTTTGTGGGAGAAACGTTTCGTCATCATCCAGGTGACTCCTTCAGTCTCAGCTGACTGCAGGTTTCCAATCTTATAAACAGGACATTTGAATAATAACTGAAACCAGCCCACTGAAGGAACAAAGGGCTGGGAGGTCAGTTCCTTAATCTTAATTATGCAAATTTGTGTGTGAATCTGTGAATGGGACTCATGACCATTGATCAACAACCACTGATCAATGGCCATGAGTCCCATTCACAGAGAGTTGGGGAATGGCTGCAATCACAGCATGTAAGATGGTGACAGATGTACCCTTAGGCCCCCTCCTCCATTCAGAGATGGTCTTTCCCTTTTCACGTAAATGGCCTCCTTGACTCCGCCCTCAAACCAGCGTTCCTCCCTGTCCAGGATGTTACATCCTCATCATTGAAAGAGTGTCCACTGGCCTGTAGGTGTAAATAGACTGCAGAGTCCTGGCCTGACGAGGTGGCTCTTCTGTGTTGTAGCCAAAGGTTGTTTGGTTTCCCCGATATGTAAATCCTGGCAATCCTCCTGCACTTAGCAGCGTACACTATGTTACTCTGTTACTCTGATCCTTGGGATGGACCAGTTTTTGGCGCAGTGTGTTTTGGGGTTTAAAAGCCACAGAGACCCGGTGTTTAGAAAAAATCTGTCTCAACTGCTCCGATACTCCTGACACGTACGGGATCACTACAGGTTTTTGCTTAAGCAGCGGCTGGTAAATGTGGTTATCCCAGCTTTGACAAAAGTCCAGCTGGAATAACCACATTTACTCTACGTCCAGATGAACAGAATCAACTTTTGGAGATTTACTTTCCTGGATGATTAAGAATGCATCAAGACGTTCCTCCTAAAGTGTTATTCAGTGTTGTGACAGTCAGCTGCTTCAGCTGCTGCTAGGATGGGCTGTGGCAAAGAGAACAGAGAAAATCCAAATCAGAGTTTTTCTCTGAATTAAAAGCAAGGAAACAACAATATATTCTACATGGTGAAACTGATGGTTTCTGGTGTTTGGGTCTGTTTTTCTGTATTCATGCAGATAAAGTGTAAACTCAGATGAATTATACCATCAAATGTTAAAGGAAAATATCAGGATGAGTGTCTGTGAGCTGAGAAGGACGTGAAGCGAGCAGTTTATCCCAGAGCTGAAGCTGCTCTGTGTGCAGAGATGAGCTCAGATTCCTGCTGTGATTGATCAACAGTCACAGAAATGTAGACTTGTAGTTATTACTGCAGTATGGTCACAGCAGATACTGATAAACATGTATTATGAGGATGGATGATCAAGTTTCTCACTCTCTCCTTTAAATCTCAGTTTTTTCTTCTTCACAGTTTATCTGTTAATTTATTAATGAATAACACTGAAAGAGTTTCTGTTATATTTCCCCTTGAACATCAGCTTATTAGGGCGGCATTAGGAAATAGCCCCCCTCCAAAGAATGAATAAATGAATGATGATGATAATAATAAAATGATTAAAAAGCAGAGCTCAGAGTGGTAGAATGGTCAAACATGGATCCACGGGTGGTTCAACTGCATTTGGTGACGTGACCAAAGCAAATCTTTCAAATAATCCCACCATCAACGGGATGTTGTCTCCTTTACTACGGTTACTTTACTTGGTCACCGTGTGAATTTCTTTGAAATGAACCAAATTCTTTTATTTGTTGGTTGTTGCATATTTAACCTCTACAGTCAGGAAAGGAGGAGATGAGGCCTCAACAATGTTGGGTTGTAGCTGTGCTTCAGGTTAGAGTGAGTGTCCATGGAATAAATGTAAGTCAGTGAACTGGAAACATGACTGTGTTCAAACTTTGTTTTCCTTTTTATAATGAGTCTAATCAAAGGTGGACAGAAGTATCTCCACTGTGACTTTTCTGTGTCACCATCAGAGCTTCTGCACAGTGTGGAGAAAGATCCAGAAGCAGAGCTGGACTGCAGACAGCCAGTCAGAGCAGCTGTGTACAAAGTAAGACTGAACATCTGTCTGCTGATGGACTCATTTCTGAAAACTGGACTTCTTGTGTTGTTCAGACATTGAAGAGTTTTCTTTCTCTTTAGTCTCATTGTTTTTCTTTCTTTCAGCAGATGTTGGTCTGCAGGAGGTTTTAGATGAACATAAGATCAGTCTGAGGAGGAGATGTGAACGTGTGACTGAAGGAAGTGATGAAACAGGAAGTAGAACCCTCCTCAACAGGATCTACACTGAGCTCTACATCACAGAGGGACAGAGTGAAGAGGTTCATACCCAACATGAGGTGAGGCAGCTGGAGACAGCTTCCAAGATGGACGCCCTCCATGACGCTCCAATCAGGTGCCAGGACATCTTTAAAGCCTTACCTGACCAACAGAGACCCATCAGAGTGGTTCTGACCAACGGCGTGGCTGGTGTTGGAAAAACCTTCTCAGTGCAGAAGTTCACTCTGGACTGGGCAGAGGGCTTGGAGAACCAACATGTCAGTGTGGTGGTTCTGCTTTCATTCAGGGAGCTGAACCTGATCAGAGATGAGCAGTACAGTCTTCTGGAGCTGCTCCATGTTTTCCATCCAACATTACAGAAGGTCACAGCAGAGAAGCTGGCTGTCTCTCAGCTTTTGTTCATCTTTGACGGCCTGGATGAAAGCAGACTTTCATTGGATTTCACCAACAGGAAGCTGCTGTCTGATGTCACACAGAAGTCATCAGTCAGCCAGCTGCTGACAAACCTCATCCAGGGGAATCTGCTTCCCTCGGCTCTCGTCTGGATAACTTCCCGACCCGCAGCAGCCAATCAGATCCCTCCTACACGTGTTGACAGGCTAACAGAAGTACGAGGCTTCACTGACGCCCAGAAGGAGGAGTACTTCAGGAGGAGATTCAGTGATGAAGAGCTGTCCAGCAGAATCATCTCCCACATGAAGACATCCAGGAGCCTCCACATCATGTGTAGTATCCCAGTCTTCTGCTGGATCACTGCTACAGTTCTGGAGCACATGTTGACTACAGAGCAGAGAGGAGAGCTGCCCAAGACCCTGACTGACATGTACTCACACTTCCTGCTGGTTCAGACAAAGAGGAAGAAGAACAAGTACCATGAGGGACATGAGACGAGTTCACAGGAGCTGACGAAGGCTGACAGGGAAGTTCTTCTGAAGCTGGGGAGGCTGGCGTTTGAACATCTGGAGAAAGGAAACATCATGTTCTACCAAGAAGACCTGGAGCAGTGTGGTCTGGAAGTGACAGAGGCCTCGGTGTACTCAGGAGTTTGTACAGAGATCTTCAAAAGAGAGTGTGAGATCTTCCAGAAACCAGTCTACTGCTTTGTTCATCTGAGCATTCAGGAGTTTCTGGCTGCTGTCTACATGTTCCACTGTCACACCAACAGGAAGACAAAGGTGCTGAAGATGTTTCTAAAATCAGAATCTTTCACCAAGATGATTTTCAGTCTTTTTGATAACAAAGATCTCCAATCACTTGATGTATTTCTGAGGAGAGTCATGGAGAAATCCCTCCAGAGTAAAAACGGCCACCTGGACCTGTTTGTTCGCTTCCTTCATGGCCTCTGTCTGGAGTCCAACCAGAGACTCTTAGTAGGTCTGCTGGGTCAGACAGAGATCAGTCCAGGAACCATCCAGAGAGTCATCAACAACCTGAAGAAGATGAACAGTGATGAAATCTCTCCTGACAGAAGCATCAACATCTTCCACTGTCTGATGGAGATGAACGACCTCTCAGTACATCAGGAGATCCAAGAGTTCCTGAAGTCAGAGAACAGATCAGAGAAGAAACTCTCTGAGATCCAGTGCTCAGCTCTGGCCTTCATGCTGCAGATGTCAGAGGAGGTTCTGGATGAGTTGGACCTGCAGAAGTACAACACATCAGAGCGGGGACGACAGAGACTGATTCCAGCTGTGAGGAACTGCAGAAAGGCTGGGTGAGTCCAGATGTGATCATTAACATCATTGATCAGTGTAGGTTAGTAGTTTAATGTTGAAAATAAAATCAGATTGTAAGCACAAAGTGTTTGTGTCCGTACGCTGCAACCTTCCACACCATTCCTTTATTGTACAGACTCAGCAGCAGCTCCATGGATCCCAAATCCAAGAGTGGAGAACAGATTTGAAGTGTGTCACATCCATGCAGTCACAGCTGTTTCCACCATGTTTCCACTGATATTAATCCTGTTCAATGACACGTTTCATATCAGTGAATATGTTCTTTAGGACGTCCACTGACATGTTTAAGTGTCCTGCTGGAAATCACTCAAATCATCCATGAAATCCATGAAAAATCCTTTTAGTGTTTCTAACTTCACCCTCTGTCCTCTCTCTCTCTCCATCCTCCTCACTGCTTCTTTCACTGATAATCACACAAACATCGTATTCAGCTACAAAATAACACAATAATATCATCTGATGATCATTATTATAAGAGCAGGATCCATATTTGATATCAGAGTAACACACTGCTTGGTTATGTGCAGTCATCATCAGTGACTGTGGGTCAAACAGAAGCTCTCTGATTGGTTGCTGACCTTGGTCACCTGTCCACTCTCACCTGTTTGTGTTTGCTCTCTCTTTGCTGTCTCCATCCTCTCTCTCCTTTCTCTCCCTCTCTGTCTTTGTACGTCACTCAGGTCCAATGGAAACAGTGACATTTACAAACCAATCAAAGACAAACTGATCCATGTCAGGTTATAACAATATTCAAAGTGAATACAGGCTGCTGCTGGACACAGACAGGTAACATCATTTTGACTTGCTGTCACCTGGATCTGGACTCATAAACACTGAAGCCCTGAACAGGAATACAAATCATTTTCTGCCAACTAGCGACACAGCAGCAGATAATGGCTCAGAAAGCTCAAATGAGCCAATCATTTCTGTGTTTAGTTCCTCTGAAATCAGATCTGATATCAGCAGCTCTGAGTTCATTCATCATTATTGTCCAGTGATGAGATTTCTGCTCCGTTTGGTAACAGTCAGCAGGTTTTTCCTGCGTGTGGACGTGAACAGTCGTACCTGACAGCAGGTAGCAAACAGAGATCATCTTTCCAGCTGGAACTCTTCACTGAGCTGAACTCATTCAAAATGTTCTGGAGTCAAAACAGGAAACAGTCCAAATGTGTGTCTTCACTCTGACTCTGGATCAGATCTCAGTGACAGACTGTGGACATTATGGAAGCCTAAATGTGACACCATCTTCCTCCTTCATCTGCAGATTAAAGCCAAACAAAGATTCTCATTAAAAGTCTGCAGGTCTGAGAGAGACTCAATCGTTGTGTCATGTCAAACACAGTAAGAGGAGCTGAAGCACAGATGTGAAGAGCAGATTCATCAGATTATGACCTCACTCTGTTTTGTCTTCATATACATTCAGTCTGTGTTTATAATGCAGATTTTCTGCTTTTATAATAACACATTTTATATTTTCTATCATCACAGACTGACTCAGTGTCGACTCTCAGAGTCTCACTGTGAAGTTGTGGCCTCAGCTCTGAAGTCCAACCCCTCCCATCTGACAGAGCTGGACATGAGTAACAACTACAAGCTGCAGGATTCAGGGATGAAGCTTCTGTGTGCTGGACTGGAGAGTCCAAACTGTCGACTGGAGACTCTGAGGTGAGTTCACTGACTGCGGCTGTTGTTGTTTTTCTATATTTCATGTCTTTGATGTTTGAAACTTTCTTCAGTTCCTAAATGTTCAGGATGTGTCTGAAGACAAATGTGAAGAAGTTTGAGTGCTTTCAGAAATGTTGTCTTTCCAAACGACTGAACAACAGTTTTTCCTTTTGGCTCCAAACAGAAGTGACAGACTTGAGCAGGGTTCATTTAAAGGCTGACAGAAGTGGAGTGGTGACGGGGAGATGTTTGACAGGACAGTGTTTCAGCCTCCACAGGTTCATGTTGTGCTCCATCAGTCAGTGAAGATGAAGTCAGTGCTGATGAGGCTGTAGAGTGTGTGAGGGATGTGAATGAGGATGATGAAGATCTGATGATAGCAGATAAAAACAGGCTGCAGAGACTTTGAGCCATACAGGGCACACAGTGTGTGTACAGAACAGCTGAAATCATTATGGAGGCCTCACTGGGATATGGAAGCATCACAGTACAGCTTCAGTGAAGCTTTAAAGTCTCTGATATGAGATGAGAAATGAAGCAGCCAGAGCTTTTTCATGAGTGGAAACCCACTGTGACTGTGAGCTGCTGCTACAGCCTCCAGATTAGCCAGCAGCTCATCCTGCTCAACATTTCCTCACCAACTTTAATGGAAGTGTGATGTTTTCAGCTGGAGTGATGGTCAGGGTGGCCTCCCTCTCCTCTTCTTCTCCTCTTCCTCTTTCCTTTGTAAAGCCACTTCTGCTGCTTTCATTCATTTGGAAGTCCTGTAGCTGAGTTTGGGAGAGACTAACAGCCTCGGCAGCAGAGGGGAGAAAGGCTGTAACTGTTGGGTCTGTGTTTCCACAAACCCCGCTAATTCTAGAGACTTATTCATCATGAAGAAAACAAGACAGTCGATCGATCCATTACTTGCGCAAGGGAGGCCTCGTCTGTGTCCAGCACGACAATGACCCCAATGGTGGCCTCCTCTCGCTGCCTTTTATTGACAATCTTCAAACAATAGTTTACAAAGCACCTCCCCTTGCAACCCCCCTTTGGTTACATAGACAAGGCACTGTATGTAAGTGTGTGTGTGTGTGTGTGTGTGTGTGTGTGTGTTACCTCCTGCTGACCAAAGGGTCATAAACCCAGGAAGTTTACATCAAAAGAAACAGATCTTTCAGATAGGATGTATCTACAATAAAACCTCCCCCAGGACAGAGTGGTTGGAGAGGTGGCCAGGATCAAAGGAATGGCTTTGATCCTACTGCTTAAACTAAGACTGTACAAATTTAAGAAACACAATGGCAACATTCAACAATTAGACTTAACATTTCCCTCCTTTTTGTCATTGTTCTTAAATTTCAACTTATGCACCCTTTGTTTGGACAGTGTCAGTATAGATTTCATTCATACACAGTAAACTACATCCTATACATAAGCAAATCAGTATCAACAGTCCAAAAACAGGAATTAATTTTTTCAAAAGAAGATGCCACCAAGGACCAGACGGTAACCAAGCTATCCAGCCTTGTGGCGGATCTACTCCTGTCGTGCAATTCATTATGTATTTCTTCAAGTAAACAACTGAATGTCAAAGGTCAAACAAGAAGAATCATCATTCTCAAAAATCATATGTCACTACAATCCAACTGTATACAGACATAGGTATTTAAACGCATCAGTTGACTTTATTGTTTGTCCATATGGCTCTCAGCTAACTTCAAAGCTGCAGCCTGGTCAACACCCTTCTTTATGACTCCTATCAACCCCCCAAATCTTCTCACTGTAGGCATCCTGTGGGGGTTAGAGTCAACTGGTGAATTATCTGCATTTACAACTCTTCTCCTGTCCTGTTGTCACCACAGAAAAAGCTTTGTAAAGGAAATTGGATCAAGCTGTTTTGAACTTCTTGGCTCGAAACCTCAAGTGTTCATGATGTAATGTAGACAAAAGGCTTCTCTGTTTACATCCTTCTTGCAGAAAACAAAAAGAATAGGTGATGTTGCCATGTTCCATGGTTGATCTCCAACTTGGGCTAATCCATTGTCCTTCATACACATAGGCAATTGGCCTGTTTCCAGTTCGTTTAGCTGTTCAATGTCCTGCAACAAGTCATATTCTTTGAGTCAGACGAGCAGGTCTGTCTCACCAGAGCAGTTCACCTTCCCAGCTACTGGTGAATCAACCTTCCATTCAGGTTCAGAGCAGTTGAAAAGTTGGCAGTGTTCCCGGATGTGTTGCTAAAGCAACCAGACAAACTGCCTCGCTCTCAGTGATGCTATAGGGCCACAGTCCAGAAGAATGTGTAGCCAGTGGCATCACAAGCATAACCATTGGTCTCATTCTTTATGTGAGCGGTTGTGTTCTTAAACTGCCACCAGTAGTTGTTGAAAACCCATGCTGGTACTGGGTGTGGTTTGCTCTGTTCCAGTGCGCTCCCTGTCATCCCACTCAGGGTCCACAGGCACAAGAAGATGCACAGCACATTCCCAGCCATTCTGATGAGTACCTGTGGCTCAGTTGGTTTCTTCACCGGATTGAGACGAGGGGCCCTGGAGGCTTTCCCCCCCCTTTGTTCCCGGTCTTCCTGCCACTTACTCCGAGCTGGCCTGGATGTGTGTCACCTTCTTGCAGTGCGCTTGATATATCCAAGTGTTCCTTCCAGCAATCTTCACTGCTGTGGTCGTCGTCAGCAGCATCCGATATGGACCTTCCCACCATGGACTGGACCAGCACTTCCTCTCCATGGCCTTATCAACATCCAATCTCCAGACTTCAGACTCTGCTCCTGCGGAGAAACAGAATCATCTGGCAGATCATTTGTTCTCATGACTACTTTACTTTTAAACATTTTCAAGCATCTAATCTGCTAATACGCTCTCTCTTCTGCTTTTCTATCATCACTACAGAAGACTGGAACTCTAAATGCTCTAACATGTGTAATCTCAAAGAGTCAGACCATTCTCTGTTGGAGTAATCCTCATGTACTTATTCTATACAGTCTAACCATGTCCTGCCTGTCTTCCTAAATCTTAACTTTACTATTCCATTAGTTCTCTCTGCCTGCAAAAGTTTTTTTTTTTAAAAAGTATTTAATAATCCTAGAATGAGTATAACGACTGCTCATTTCCCTCCTGTTTGAGACATGGCAAAGCCAATGGCTCAAAATAGCAGCAGTCTTATACAAATTATCAGGCAGTACTGGTTTATCACACAGATAAAAAATCATCCTGCAAGCTTGCTCCCTCTGTAAGTCACAACTGTTTTCCTGCTGTAGGTGAGTGGGCCTGCATGTCTGCTGATGCTGTACTGATAAAAGGTTAACACCATGTTTAACTACAGCTGCTTCTTTTGTGATCTTATCTGCAAAACTTTCCCTAATGCAACTGGATCTTTCCCTCACATGTGTGCTGCACATTTACAAACGGCAATTCTACTGGTTAATAACACTGCCTCCAGCAGATTTTGCAAGAGTTTGGTGTGTTCTGCAGGTTTCCCTGTAGAGGTTGTCACACCTCGTCTCACTCACTGCACTACAAAGAAATGTACAGTAGCAAATGTATACTGCCTATCAGTGTATATTGTCTCTCTACAGCTTTACACACTTCCGTTAAAGCTAGCATCTCTGCTGCTCAAGCAAATATGAAACATGCTAGTTGTCCTACATAGATAACTCTCTCTCACTGTCTGCTACAGTAAAACGTGTTCTAGTCTGTCCCTCTGCTGTTGTAAAACTCAAACCATCAGCAAACCAAACCTTTCCCTCAACGAGTGGCACATCTATTAAGTCATCCCTCAGCTTACACTTCTCCTCGCGCTCTCTACACTCATGAGAAGTGCCCTCCTCCGTTGGCAAAAAGGGTTGGACAGATTCAGAATTGTGCACCACTTTATGGTAATATGTGTGGTTGTGAGAGTAACATTAAAGACAAGTGTCTTGTAGGTGTCAGAAATGTAAGTTTAGTCTGCAGTAGTAGACATCTACCTCGTGTGGAACTAACAATGTCAAAAGGTGAAATAAACTATTGAAACATTGTACAGCTTAAACTGCTGCACATACTGATCTCATGCATGGAGGTAAAGCACGAGCAACTAGAGCTAATCTTTTAGGATAGTAAGTTACTGGCTTCACTTGTGGAAAAAGTGCTGTTAGTTATTTTACAGTCACCTGGCATTTGTGCTGTTCACAGAACCACAAGTCCATCGCTGGACCTCCTCTGCGCTGTCACTTTCTGGAGCTTGGCACGCTCCCTCAGGTTCCATTTTCCAACGCTGCTGAAGATTTAACCCTAGAACACTATCGCTATAAATAGTAACACGATCACTAATGCCGGGTGATTTTTACCCGATATAATATAACCAATGAAAAGTAATCAAATATATCAAAATATGACAACACATGACAAATTAGAGTGGTCTTCTTTTACTTTCAACTGTGCCATGTCTAACAAAATGAAAAATAAAACTCCTAAAACAAAATAATGACTCTGGAAAGCTGGTCTTTGGTCCACCCATTCCTGGGACATTTGAGACTTCCCTGGTGATGGCACAGGCTCCTCGACATGCAAACAGCTTAGTTGTCTTCCTTAACGTCAACGTCGAAACTCTTTCATCTTATTTAAGATTTGCTGTGCAAAGTCTCCTCGTGACGATCCTTTGGAAGACCAGTAACACAGCTCTCTGTGCTGAAGGTGATCTCCGATCCTCCTGAAAACTCTCTCCTGGCCTCAGCTTCCATCTTGTGGACGATCCTCTCAGTCACTCCTTCTCGTCATGGCACCTCACGATATCTACAAATTAAAAAATGACACTCCTCTCGCCACACGGCTTTCGCCATGTGTCAACTCCCCAATGAGACATGTACAAGAGTGTTGCACAGTCTCCCTAAAACAATCTCCAAGGTTTGTCCCTTGGAGCAGCTTCACTCCAAGCTGTAACCCTGTGTAAAAACATTAGTCAGCATTGAAATGTTCAGCTTGTTTAGCTCCCAGCTCCTGTATCCTAGAAGACAAAGTCTTAAAATTAAAACAACTTCACATTTGCAACCAACTATAGATCATAAGAGTAATAAAGTATTCAGCATCACAGAGACAAGTATCATTGCAGGTTTATTCTAAACTCATTAAACTCCTACTTTTCCCCATAATTTGTTCCAAATTATTTAACATCTCACCGTCATTCCACATTGTAATCAGTGACGTCCCTTAAGTTTGTTACTCACCATGAGCCCAACAGTGTGGTCAGATAATGGGCCCCGATGTAACTATTCTGTAACCACTGCACATCTGTTCAATTGTCACTCGTCTGTCTGTGCTGAATCCTTTACAAGCACTCTTAAAGAAAAACAACATTAGCCAAACACAAGGTTCATCCCGGTTGTCAGGTGTCGGCCATCCAGATTCCAGAGGAGCTGTGAAAAGTCATAAAGTTAACACTCGCTGTGGAAAAAGTAACAATGGTCTCATCACAGTATGTCTCACACTGCATTCATTTCTTCCCTGTAACATTCTCTCAAAAACACAGTGTAATTTCATCATCAACATATAGCCTGTAACTACAGTTCTCTTCATACAAAATCTCAGTAATCCTGTGGTAGAGAAACATCATTAAGTTGTGTCCTGCTGTAAACCACATGATCAAATCACATGATTAACCATCTGCTGTAAAGAGAAATGTAAATGTTAGCGCTGCGCAGGTGTGTACACACTTTCTCACAGTAATCTCTGTGAGCAACACAAGGTAGTGAATGACACACACATGGTAAATTCACAGACATAGAATTTAAACTAAAAAGGTTAAATTTTCAGAGTTCACATAGTCATGTGACCCAAGTTTCCTCCTGTGGTCTCCTTCTGCTCCTGCAACAGAGACACACACAGAGACACATCCACACCTTTGTCAGGTGGGGGTTGACTTCACACAATGGTGTTAAGTCAGTCAGTCTTGTCAGCTTTTGTCAGTCAGTCAGTTTCCCATTTATTTTAAAACTCTTACTCATTCACTCAGTGATTCCTTCTTTTGCTAATTGTGGAAATTATCGTCGCATCCGTTTCCACGCTCAGCAAAACAACGTCATTTCAAAAAGAAAAATAATTTAGACTGGATTTTCTCGCTGAATCCTTTTGGACAGGAACTTGTCTCAAATAAGTGGATTTCTCCTGAGCCCATTTTAATTTTGGAGAAGCTCACTTTGCAACAGTTTTCTCGACGACGCTTCGATTCTGATCGTGCTCAAACAGAGATCATCAAACAAAACTTTCAGTGCACCATGAAAGTAACAAAATAAAAGAAAGAAAATAAAGGAAATCAAAGGAAAGAAAGGCCTTGTTTAAGTCATGACACGTGTTCTTCATGCCAGGGGGATAAATCGTCACAACCCAATTGGCAGGCTCAACTTAAATAACAAAAGACAAATCAAACAGCCAGTTTAATCTCAAACATTCATCCAATCAGCCATACACACAACATACAGCATAACCCTGTTGTCTTAGCACATAATAAGTTTTAGTTCTCATGTAACTAAATGTGTGCCATGGTAAAACTTCTTCACACACCAGAAACTCACAATCAGCTCACTCAGCTCACTCAGTTAAGACCTCTCATCTATGATGCAACCATCTGTCCTCCTATAATATTCAGTCCACTAGTCTATGTATCACTTTCATCTTACTAGTGACTTGGACAAGATGACAAACAGAATCTCATGCTTAAGATGCTGTCTGGTCTTCATGAGTATCATTTATGTGTAAATGCATGTAGGGTTAGTATAGTTAATGCATTTTCAGTATGTTTTTGTGTTCTTCTCTCATCACACTTTCATTATTCTCATCACTGCTTAAAACAACACACATCTCTCTCTGTTTTTTTTTTCTTTAACTGTACTTTTCTCCAAAACAGAAAATAGCATTACAGCTGTTTCAGACTTAGAAACACCAAACACTCTTCGTGCTATCATTCATCCACACAACTATTTTATTTCTTTTTGTCCACTGGGCAGGTGACCTGCAGAATCACGTCTGCCCCAGCTGGATACCTTTCACACACACCATGACGTCAGACACACTCACGGACTGGATCAGGAGAAAAACTTTCTTCATCTTCACACTCTGGGACAGAAACACCATATGTTTTTTTTTGTTTGTTTGTTTGTTTTGTGTCAGGGATGGATATGTAGTTGTAACGTTTGTGTTCACTAACTTTACTTTCTGTTTCCTACCCTGCCCAGTCTGTCTTGGACTCAATGCTTCTCCCAATGTCTCTCCATACTCAGCCTCTGCTCTCTCACGCTCTTCTCTGGCTCTACTTTCTGCTAACATTCTTGCTTCTCTCCTCTTCTGAACCTGCTCCAGCCACAACTTAGCAATTGCTAACTGCAATTCCTTCCTCTGCTTCGCTTTACCTGTTTTACCTGCTACACTTACAGCTATTCTTTCTACCAGCATTTTACACTGAACTTCCACTAATGTCCCTTCAAATCCACATTTCTTACGCCAACAACCTACATACTGCGTACTGCCTGGTAAAAATTTCTCCATAAATTTTAAATCTCCTTCTAAGGCAGACTTACACATTTTATTCTCCATTAACAATCAGCCACACTCACGCAGACCACGTCTGGCCCGCACACACACACAACATAGGCCTATCGCTTGCGTCTGCACGCACAGCTAGCGCTCTCTGTTGAAAACTCTCAAACGCCCCATATGGCGGAGAATTCAACCTTCAGACACTCTCTAACGCCCCAAATGGCGGAGATTCCGGACTCCTTCACGGCGGAGACGCCGAACCTAGGTTATCTCCACGCCCCAAATGGCGGAGAACTCTCTACGCCCCAAATGGCGGAGAAGCCTGCGTCTCTCTCACGCGGCTAGCGCGCTCCCGGACTCACGTTTAACGCACAGCCCGTAGCCGCTCTCTAAGGCCTTCTGTACTCACTGTTTGTTTACGTTCATGGGAAGAGCCTCTGGATCCCGTCAATCGTCATCCATCCCGAGGGGAGGTCAGGAGCAAACTTCCCGGCCTGGTGGCAAGCCAAAAACACCAGGGCTTTACGTCAATCATCCCAGACGTTGCGGTGGCGTCCTCTCCCTCTCCTCGGTGGATGCAATGTGTTAGGCTCCGGCTCCGAAGGACCAAATAAATGTTGGGTCTGTGTTTCCACAATAGTGATGGGTCGTTCGCGAACGACGCGAGCCGGCTCCTTATCGCGAGCCGTCACGTGGGTTTTTTTTTTTTTTCTTTCTCTCAGCCTCTCTCTCGCACTTTTTTCCCGCTTCACTCTGCACGCGGGCCTTGTGCTTTACGCTGGGCAGAGGGGGGAGGGGCGGTAGTTACACTCAGTAGCACAGGAACAGAGCCAGAGGGAGAGAAAGAGAGGCAGGGACAGCAACATTAGAAAGGTATAGTAATCATCCACAACTATTTTCGGTTGCAGATGATAAAGGATTGAGAAAGTTTATTCATGCAGGTCCATATGACAGAGAATATGCATGTTCTTTTAGTTTTCATATTATAATTTATATTTAATTGTGTTGTGGTTTGCAGTGTTTTGTGTTCTTTTCACTTTAAATTTGTGAAAGGAAAAAGCTGAAAATTTAAATAGTTAAAACTTGAAATGTGAATAGTTGATTTTTGTATTATATGATTTATTTATTACATTTTATGTGGAGTGAATAAATAAAAGTATATTTACGGTGGCCCCTAGAGACAAAGCACGAACTCTGAAGCATGTACAAACTCCAAAACACGTAAAAACACGTACAAACTCCAAAACACGTAAAAACTCCAAAACATGTAAAAACACGTACAAACTCCGAAGCACGTAAAAACTCAGAAGCACATAAAAACTCAAAACACGTACAAAAGACAACAGAAGTGCTCCAGGATGCTGGGCGCAGTGTTGAGCCTTTGTTATCTTGTGGCTACACAAGCCAGCAAGTACCAACGACCGGATTTGGTGTGTGGTAATAACAGGTAAATGAACTTTTTTTTTAAATTATTTGAATATATATATGAGTGCCTGTG
Source organism: Diplotaxodon limnothrissa (assembly GCF_057381915.1). NCBI lineage: Eukaryota > Metazoa > Chordata > Actinopteri > Cichliformes > Cichlidae > Diplotaxodon > Diplotaxodon limnothrissa. The sequence goes on along the minus strand of NC_140598.1, from coordinate 15,525,444 downwards.
TATAAATACACAAACAATACACACATGCTTTCAATTGTGTAATTTAAGTGATCTAGTAGCTCTGCTTTGGAAGTTCAGTTCATGCTAGAACTGTGTTTTGGAGTTTGTACGTGTTTTGTCTCTAGGGGCCACCGCATATATTTATATATAAACATATATAAATAAAACCACTTGTTTTTACGTTAGTAATTCCTTTTGTGCATAATTTTATATTATTGTTAATAATAAATTAATTAAAGCAACAAAACAACCTGAAGAGCCGGTTCGGAGCCGAAAGAGCCGGCTCTTTTTAGTGAGCCGAACCGAAAGAGCCGGATCTCTAAAAAGAGCCGGAAATCCCATCACTATTCCACAAACCCCGCTAATTCTAGAGACTTATTCATCATGAAGAAAACAAGACAGTCGATCGATCCATTACTTGCGCAAGGGAGGCCTCGTCTGTGTCCAGCACGACAATGACCCCAATGGTGGCCTCCTCTCGCTGCCTTTTATTGACAATCTTCAAACAATAGTTTACAAAGCACCTCCCCTTGCAACCCCCCTTTGGTTACATAGACAAGGCACTGTATGTAAGTGTGTGTGTGTTATGTGTGTGTGTGTGTGTGTGTGTGTGTTACCTCCTGCTGACCAAAGGGTCATAAACCCAGGAAGCTTACATCAAAAGAAACAGATCTTTCAGATAGGATGTATCTACAATAAAACCTCCCCCAGCACAGAGTGGTTGGAGAGGTGGTCAGGATCAAAGGAATGGCTTTGATCCTACTGCTTGAACTAAGACTGTACAAATTTAAGAAACACAATGGCAACATTCAACAATTAGACTTAACAGTAACACCACCACTTTACTCTGTTCTACCTGTCACATCATTTTATCAGGAAACAAATATGCTCATGTTTTTACTATGTTTGTCTTGAAGATGTAAGAAGATCACATGGTGCTTTTTATTATTGTGTTGGTTTGTTTGCTGTCTCTTGGATGGAGCCCAGCTGTGCGTGGCCCCTGGGCCTGTGGTCAGAGTGTGTGCTGGATAATCCGGCCCAGGATGAGGCCAAACTGACATGGGATGAAATGTCTGTCACATAATTGAGCTTTGTGAGAAATGTACGACTTTAATGTGAAACATTCAGAGTTTTTTCTCTTGTTGTGTTTGAAGCAAAGTTACAGAGGTTTGATTACAGACACAGCTGAGAGTTTGTAATCTGTCATCATTTTAAAAGGTTTACATTTCTTCAGTATATCCACATTTGCAGCTGGTACCTCAACCTCCACTTGTCCAACACAACTGCTGTCCACTGCCTCCATGACATTGTGATTTTGCTGTTGGTCTTCTGTCAGATCTTCATCAATCACTTCTGCACGGGGCACACCTTCAGACTCTGCAGCTGCATAACAAAAGCCTGTAAGATAAAATTAGACATAAGGTAAATGTACACCAATATTCCAATGACAGGTGTGTGATTCATCTGGAAGTTATGTGCGGATTAGTGTACAGTGATAGCAATTTAGTATGTTTTTAGAGGGGGGGGGGGTTGTTTACCTCCGATGGGTGCTCTTTTTCGCTTCCGTTGCGTACGCCTTGAGTGCCGGTCCGAGTCTGATACAGGTATGTCGTCATGCCCCATGTGCAGTGTTGGTGCCCAGTCTGGATTTGTTACATCCATTTCATATGCTGGTTTGCCTGCAATAATGCCAAATCATAAGCTACTCAGTCGACATGACGTGGTTCTGCAGCATCACACATTAGCATGTTTTATCTCATTATCTATGACCTCAGCACATTGAAAATAACACTAAAAGCCTTTCAAGAGTGATATGAATTAATTTAGAACTCACCGGAAAGAAAATGCCGTGAGCAAACCAACAAAAAGCTGGGGATTGCAGAGAACTCGATATCCGCTCGTCTCACCGCTGCAATCCAAGCCTGACGTCTTTGTTTAGTAATATCGGATACATGGGATCCCTCACGTTGCCTCCAGGATGGAAAACGATGAAAAGAGAGCCCGTTATCCAGCTTCTTGCCTTCACGATCGTGTGATCTAACGTTGCAACCGACAACACAACACGTACGATCCATAGCTGAAATGGTATCCTTTGGCTGGCCTACTGTCATGGCGGAAGGGGGCGTGGCCCATCTCCCGTGACATCACGCTCCAAAGCCCTATAGGTGGGAAAATGTACCATGTCGACCAATCAAAAATGATATGGAAACATGACATTTGGTTGTTTAGCAAAAGGGGGAAGTTTTAGGAGTGACCGGCAAGAGAGAGCGAGTGAGCGAAAGAGAGAGAGAGTTTTGATACGTGAGAGATTTGTGACGTTTACCGTGTTTGGTCTCAAGTTAGTTTGTTGTCTTGTGTATTTAGTGTGTAGCTGTTGTTTTGTTTTGTGTGTCAGTTCTACTAGTGATCGTCACAGTTGCTGCCTTAAAGCCAACAAAGGCAGATTGCAGTGTAAACGCTGAGTGACACACCTGCTGTCAGACCTGCAGGTTTATCCCTGTGCTGTTCTCATATGTGTTAGAGTGACACAAACTATTGTTTGACACCTGATTGTTCTGTAAATAGTTTGAAATGATTATATGAAAAACGTCTGAGCCTTGGCTGCATTTTTTGGTAAATAGTACCATATAACTTTGTTGTTTGCAAAACGTGTGCGTATTTTTAAAAATGTACAATCTCTATTTGCATTTCAAGTTATGAAGATGATTCGTTAAACATGTGTGTGGTTTTTACAGTCAAAATATCACTTTCTACTTGTATTTTAAATTTTGTCTGAATTTAGATAAATTGTGCTGATACAGTTGGTCAAAATGAGAAAATAACAGATTGGCAAGATGAACTGTTTTTAAAGGTAAAATATAGAGGCCACATCAAAAGTAGTCAAGAAGGGTTAAAGGCTAAAAGCAAAGTTGTCACCAAGTACTGTTTATATTTGTGTGTATTGCTGCAGCTTTTTTGAGTATTAATTTGGTGCCTTTGTGTGAAATAATGGTATTGTGAGTGATCCATATAGTCACAAAGAATAGCCACTTGTTTCTGTGCTACCAAAGTTCCCCGGCTTTCATTCAAAATGTGTTTATCGTCAGCACCTGCACATTAAACTACTTAAACATTATAAATGTCTTCAAGCTCACACTGAGGCCTGTGGGGTACTATCAGCCACTGAGACAGTACACACATTTATATGTGTTTGTATATGAATATTTCATACTTTAAGACTGCCTGTTTATTTAAGGGAGATGAACAAAATACATTGGAATTGTACAAAATAATATCATGGATGATAAATTAAATAGATTTTAAGTAGATGCTTGTGCATTCTTAAAGTCTTATATGTTGAACTGAACTATGTGATCTGTTCAAAGCCTTAATCTTAATTTGAAGTGAAATGTGCATTTTGAGTTTATACACTATGTATATAAGGCGACCGTTTCCTTTTGCAGTATTTTTGTGTGGTGTACTTTTCTATGTCTTAACAAAAGGGGAACAAAGGTGTTTAAGTTCACCTAGGATGATGTGTTTTAATTTTCACATGGTCTTGCTTGAATTTGACCCTGACAAAGGCGTATGAACTCTGTCAGCTGTTTGGAGTTTCCATTTTCTAAACTTCTACATTCTGAACCTTCTTCAGCTCTGAACAGATGATGAAACACTGAATGATTTCAAGCTCACACTTTGTCTAATAAACTTACATCTTTCATTCTTTATACAGATTGTGGAACTGTGGTTTGTCAGAGATCAGCTGTGATTATCTGGCAGCAGCACTGAAGTCCAACCCCTCCCATCTGAGACAGCTGGACCTGAGATACAACGACAAGCTGCAGGATTCAGGAGTGAAGCATCTGTGTGGTTTCCTGGAGAGTCCAGGATGTGGACTTGAAACTCTGAGGTCAGTCAGCATGTTTTAGTTGTGCTGAGATGAATATGATGTGAAAGTTGTGCTGACACTAAACTGCAGACATCAGGCTGATATTATACTGATCCACACTGAGGATCTTCATGGTAAAGTCTGTTTTCTTCTTCTCTGGTTTAGTCCATTGACTGCAGCAGAACAATGTTCACATTTCAAACCTTCAAAGAAGAAGAAAAATCCTCCACTGGATAATTCACTGTGAAACTCTCCAACTCTTCATTCCACCTTAAAGTCTGTCTGACACTGAAATCCAAAGCAAAATGTGCGTTTGCTTTACAGACAGCAGTCCAACACAAACATACACACATCATCCAAAACACAGTCCAACATCCAAATCTCCTCCACTGCCAGCATGAATGATGGGAAAGAGAAGGAGGAACACTCTGACATTCAGGGTTAGAATGAGTTTCATGAAGCAGACTGTGAAGATCAAAGCTGCATTAGAAAGCTTACATGAATGAATGAGTGGACAGAAGTGGACAGAGATCATCTGAAGCACTTCAAAGGCTTTAAATCAGCACATTTCTCTTTATTCTTTATCAACTCTGTTAGTTTCTCTCAGTTTTCTGTGGAATGAAGCTAACAGCAGGCTAATAAGATGCTGACCAATAGGTTTCTATTAAAGGTTGTAATTTGTATATGAAAAAGTGCTTTGGCTCAGCAGGGATCAGCTTACAGGTAGAATACAGCTGCTGGATGGGATTAGCATGTCATAGCTATCTACCAAACTGCTAACTGGGGGATTTCAGGCCATCTATGGATCATTTTTGCTAACTGTTTATTCAGCTTAGGCTCACAGGGCTGCAGCCTGTGCCCTAGCTGTCATAGGGCAAGAGGCGTGGTCCACCTGCACAGGTGAGCAGTCCATCACAGGGCCAACAGAGAGACAGAGAAGCACTCTCTCACATCCACACCTACAGCCAATTTAGAAGCACCAATGAACCTAAGCAGCATTTCATTGGACTGTGGGAGAACATCCAACCTCCACAGAAAGGCCAACAAGCTTCAACCTACAACCTTCTTGCTTTAAGGCACTAGTGCTAACCACGTTTCCCCATTTCAGCCCAAATCCTGCATCTTCCTGTTTCTGACTCCAGGCCAGCTCCACTAACACTTTCTCATCAGACACTGCCACCTAGTGGAGGAAGTCTTAGTCCCATTTGAAGCTTCAGATGACAGTTAGTTCCTTTACAAAGAGGTGGAGGTGGTGGGGCCACAGCACCATCATCACTGAGTGCCATAGGACACTTAACCTTTGTTTCCATATGCTGGGAACTTCCTGTTGTTCCAAGGAGGACTGGAAAATGTGTGAAAACCTCCCAGTCAGTTCCTCACAGCACACTTCAATCATTTCCCTCCCACAGCATCAGGACCAGGGCTTTTCTCTCTTTGGTCCCACTAAGAGATTTCCACACAAACACCTCATCAGTGGGACTCTCAGAGCTACCAGCCCTTTGCTACAATCACAAAGCTCTTCATTGAAATCAATGATATCAAAGCTGGAATCCAATGAGTCCAAGTCTTCTGCTGATTCAGCATCACATTCATCTTTGCTCCTTGTTCTGCATCCCCACCATGGACTTCATTCCTTTCCAAGCCAGCCTTGAGTGTCCTTTATTCAGCTCATCCTCTGCTTTACTTTTACACCTGATTTTAGCTGCTTTATCTCTCTTTCAACAAGTTTCTGTGCCTCAATCTTTTTCTTCTCTCCCTCATAACAAGACAGCTTCTTCTGCCTGAGAACATGTTGGAGTGATTTACTAATCCAGGGCTGCTTATTGGGGAAAATACTTCCTGTTTCCAAAGTAATCCCCATTTTTCCCAGAAAGAAATGTAAGTAGAAATCGATGATCTAAGTGAGAACATGAGCCTTTAAAAAGTCCCAGTGGGTGCAGTCAAAGCAGTCCCTCAGTCCCAGTATAGAGTCTTTGGTCCAGACTGGAACAAGTGTGTGCCCAGTTTGAGCTCTCTTCAGTCCTGTGACCTGACAGACCCAGAGGGGCCATCACATCACATTTAGAAGCTCCCCTAATGGAGCCACAACACATGTCCAACACTTAGTCTGTCTTGTTGGACCAACTGGAAGAAATGATTCAAGGACTTAGTCACAGAACAGAGATTCAAATCTCCAAAATCCAACTGGCTGCATCAGGACATATAGTCTGAAACTCTGCACAGTTTCCTGTTTGAAGCTGCTTCCTGTTGGCTTCAGCTGTTTGGAGTTTCCATTTTCTAAACTTCTACATTCTGAACCTTCTTCAGCTCTGAACAGATGATGAAACACTGAATGATTTCAAGCTCACACTTTGTCTAATAAACTTACATCTTTCATTCTTTATACAGATTGAGTCGCTGTGGTTTGTCAAAGATCAGCTGTGATTATCTGGCAGCAGCACTGAAGTCCAACCCCTCCCATCTGAGAGAGCTGCACCTGTGGGGAAACAACCTGAAGGATCCAGATGTGAAGCAGCTGTCTGATCTTCAGCAGAGTCCAGACTACAGACTGGAGACTCTGGTGTAAGTAGAGTGATGGAGTGAGTGGGTGGTGCTGTCAGCAGTATTGTACTAAACACAGTCAGTATGAAACAAAGATCCAGTGTTTCCTGTAAAGCTGCAGCTTCTCAGTGAAGCTGTGAGAGGAGAATGGTGACAGGCTTCAGGATTGGACACAAACACTTCCTGCTTCTGACCTTTATGGTCACCATAGTAACAGCTGACACACTCTGATCAAACGCTGTCAACAGCCAATCAGCTCTCTGAACAAAGCAGCACGCAGACCAATGACTGCATTCATTTCCAAGTTTAAAGCAGTGAAGAACACAGTCTGTAGGTGAGGAAGAATTTAGTGAGAGCAGATGTTTGGATGGAATTCCTCCAGTTAACAGCTGGAACCGTCCATCTGGATTGTTGGGCTTGTTGTTGGGGTTCCTACAGAGCTCAGAGTGGACACACCAAGGTTCTTCTAATGAATGAAAGTCCAAACTCAAACTAGGAGGGAAAAACATTTTCATCAACTTCAATAAAAATCCAAAGATTAGAAAAAGTGAAGCAACAATGAGTCCTAGTACAGTCCCAGCACTGAAGTCCCTGCTGCTCTTTATACTGGATGTGCTGCATCACTGACTGACAGCTGATGAAGAGTCTCTGGAAACACTCGTTTATCTCCTCTGCTCTTCCTTCTTCTCTCTGCAGGTGGAGGCGATGGTAAACAGGACGGTGTGTGTGCTGAGAGAGGAGGAGCTGTGTCCTGATGATCCAGAGAGGTTGAAGCAGCAGCAGCTTGTGTGTAGAGACGCTCTGACTGGGCCATGTTACTGGGAGGTGGAGAGGAGAGCTTCATCCAGCAGTGACTGACAGAGGAATGAGAAGAAGTGCAGATGACTGTCAGTGCTGCAGAGTGAACTGCTCTGAGAACAGCTCCACTGTCAGACACAATGTAGAGTCCAGCATCATCCCTGTGTGTCCCTCTGGATCTGACAGAGGATCATCAGTGTATCTGGACTGCTCTGCTGCTGCTCTGTCCTTCTACAGTCTCTGCACAGTCTCTGTCTGACTCTGGCTTCAGACCCTCCTGGATCAAACTCACCTGGAAAGACTTTCAAACATCACTCAATAGATTTGAATACAGAATATATTTGATATATACTGTAGATGTACTGTAGAGTTGCAGTTTGTCACTTGTAAATACAGTCTGTGAGCAGCTGTGAGCTGAAAGATCTTTCTAGAAACACGAAATGTTTTCACTCTTCTGTTGCTTTTTCATATATTTCCACAACATTAATATTGATCCCACCTGTCTCACCTGTTTCATGCTTTTATACATAATAACAGGACACGTGTGATCTGAGCGCTGCTGTGGTTGCTGTGCTGCACGTCTTCATTTAGATAACAGAGACATCTAGTGGTTCAGAGGGAGAACTGCAGGAGGTGGAGCTGTGTTTTAGCATGGAAAACTTTTTATCTTTTAGGCGCAGATACAAATATGACAAGTATCAGTGTGAGATACAAAAGGTCACATCAGTCAGCAGAGGGAACAGTGATCACACAGCAATGTAAGAATAGAAACATAACAGTGAATCTGGACATGTATACAGAGGGAAGCAAACAAACAGGATGTAACACTACATTAAAGCCACAAATGGGAAGAAAACAAAGCCAAAGGAAAATATATTTGATCTCAGGAATCCAAATCAGATGCTTTAGAGCAGGGGTCGGCAACCCTGGAGGATTTGAGGATTTGAGGAGGATTTGTATTTTCTGTTGTACAGTTCATTTGCTGTTATGGATAAAAAGTCTTTTTTGTTTTCAAAATAGCTGATAAATATTCGCTGATAGCTGCAAACATCTGCGCACAAATATAATCCTATGAAGTGGTTCTATATAGTGTGTAATTTATTGCTAATGCAATCATATGGCACATTGACTTCTCAGGAAATGTTAGATGCACTCATCATCAGAAAGGTGTCCGACCTAAACCAGGGGGTTTAGAGCATCATAGAGTCTTTGTGGTTTGTTTTCTTTAAGTCATTTCACAGATTTTCTCTATAATTTCAATTCCTTGAATAAAACAACAAACTTAGGGGATGATTTTGTAATCTGACTTTATGTATGAAAGATTTGACTAAACATAAAACAATCTTCCAACTCAGTCGTCATTCTTATCTTGTGAAATCAAACCAAATGTTCTGTTGTCTCTAAATCAGGGATTGATGAAATCTTTGGTTGCATCCATTTATGAACATGTTCTCATTCATATTAAATCGTAGTCTAAGTCCTTCTTTAGAGGGATAAATGTCATTCATTATCTTCAAATGTGTTTCTGTTGTTTTGGGGGGAAGTTTGAAGTCCATTGTTCAAAGTCTGTTAATGAAACTTTATGAAGTTTATGTAGGATGTTTTTCCTATTTTGTATTTGTTTGAATTATGATGTATTTCTGACTCTTGCTGCCATGATGCCAGGTCTCTCTTGAAAACAACATTTTTAATCTCAATTAAATTTTCACCTGGAGAAATAAAGATGATAATAATAATTTTGTCTTCAGGGAATCATTTCTCTGTAAAACAGCTTCTTCTGAAACTCTTGTTACATTTCTTGTTTATTGTTTGCTGGTTTTAGAAAAATGTCATCGTCTCTGTGTGAACTTAAACTCTACATGTGGTGTCAGCTATAAACGAGCTCTAGAGTCTAATAACGATGCTTTTATTATTGTCTGGTATCCAACCTAACCCTGGGCCTCTGGCTGAATGTGAAACACCAGCAGATGTTAAAAACTGTCTGGGTTACACGTGCATCACGTCGTGTGCTTCCTAACATGGATATGATTGGAATCTGGGCTGTTCAAGCGGTGCTGGTATCGTTGTTGTTTCTGAGACTTTCCAAATCTTTACTGGATAAAAACGTAGCAACTGATGGATTTAACATTTAGCTCTCAGACTGTCCCAGAAAAGGCGGAGGTCTGGAAGTTTATGTGAAGCTCTGTCTTGCTGCTCAAGTCTTGTTCTCTCCATCTGCACCTCAGCCATTTGAAATCTTGGCCTTAACTATTGATCTGTTTGGAAATCAGACTGTTGTTGGCTGCTATCAGCCTCCACCTGCTTCCCCCAGCACATCACCGTCTCTGGTTCAACTTTTATCTGAGCTGCATTTTAATGACGTCTTTCAGATGGATGATTTTCATTGGGACTGGCTTTCTTCTGTGTCTGATGATTTTAAGGCACGCTGCTTGTTTTTAAAACTGACTCAAATTATTTAAAGCCTCACACGCCTTGATCCTAAACACCCAGATAAATCTGCTCTTATTGACCTTTTTTAACTAATATGCTGCGTAAGTTTTCCACATCTGCAGTTTTTGCCAACGACCTGAGTGATCACTGCGTAGTTGGTGCTGTGAGAAACACTAAAATCTCACGCTCCGAGCCCGCATCAGTTTGAACTGGGGTCGTATTAAACAGGCTGACAATGTCAGTTTGGGAACATTTACAGGAGAGTTGTGTCTACTTTGTGGACAGACACGCCCCTTTTTGCCAGGTCAGGGTGAAAGGTCGGGACAGGCCTGGTTTGGTTCAGTACCGGCCGATCTCCTACATGAGAGAAACCAGGCCTGGGCAGGAAGTCTGGCTCTGATGCTGATTGGCTACGTTTTCATTAGCTGTGTAATCGGATTACTGCCTCCATCATCAAGATGTAACTATTTTTTACTTTAACGACTGACAGTCCAAACGACCGTAGGAGGTTTTGGCAAACTATAAAGTGTCTCTGCCAGCTGTGACTCCTCAGAGCTTCCTCCTCACTTAAATATCGACTCCACTCCTGTGTCACACAAAACTGAAATGTTGCTTTAACAAACACTTTGTTGCTTCTTGCTCTTTGTTCAGCACAGTATCTGATGGTAAACCTCTTGCACACAACTCTGCAGAGGTGGAAAGAGTACTCAAAATTTGTACTCAAGTACAAGTACTGTTACACTGGTTAAATTGTACTCAATTACAAGTAAAAGTACTGGTGTTAAAAAAAATACTTGAGTAAAAGTACAAAGTACTGTTCTCAAAAACTACTCAGAGTATTAATTACTTTTTAACAGACTGATGTTTTATTCTGTTGTCAATAGCAGGCATTCAACTCGATTCACCAGTATAAATATTTATGTTCAAAGCACATTTTTCAGATGAACAAGGTATAGAAAGGTAACTTGTTTTGTAAATAAATGTAGATATAAAAGGAGGAATTTTGTTTGTTAAAACAATGACAAAAATGTTTCTGAACATGCATAGAACCATTTAAACTTTTCCCCATACACTGAACAACAGGCAGGTAAGTGTCTTAAAGGCTTAGCATTTCTTTCACACTTTACTTTCTGAACCTTTTGTTCAGTTTCAGCAAGAGCTGGTTTTCTAAATTAACAGAGGCAATCCGACTTCGTTTGGCAGTGAAGAGTAGACCAGCACAGCTAAAAAGTCGTTCACACGCAGCAGAAGCAGGCAGAGCTGTGTTCAGTTTAAGAGAGAGGTTTTTGATGGCTGAGAAGGAGTGCAGCAGCTCCATGGTGTCTGTGGCACAAGCAAGATAACCATCAAGCTCAACTGCACTTTGCAGCCTTCTGGAGATTGGTCTGGAGAAGAATTCATCTTCATCAGATGACTCTCTTTGCTGATCCTCACTCTCATGCTCTGTCGTTTCAAGATGTTGTTTGATGTATGTCAAGGCTGTAATTGCAAGTAGATAACACAATTTTGTTATTTAAATTTCAGTGATTATTCCTGAACACAAATTTAAAATTGGCAAATTCTCAAAAAGGATTGTTTAGTATTCAGGACAGACCATCAATAACTTACAATGTATTAGGTGAAATACTCACTTAAGCATGTGTTCAAATGTAAAAATACACAAAAATGGGATCACATGAATCCTTACCAGCCTCTGTTACATCTGCTCTGTCAGTCCAGGAAGTCTTGAACTTGGGTAAGAGGACTGCAGCTGCAGCCAACTCTGGATCCTCCATCATCGCTCCAAAACGCTTTTGAAGGCCATTTTGCAGGGCTCTGATGAGTGGCACGCATGTCTTGCTTGATGTCTCCAGCCTGCTAAGTTTGGACAGTAGTTGTTGGATTACTGGCAGGAGCCATCCCATAAAGGAAGTGGACTCAGACTGAAGGATGTTTGAAGCTTTCACCAGTGGCTTCATGGTGGTACAGTACTCCCTTAGGAATGCAACTTCTGCAGGACTCAACCTGTAAGACACAACAACAAAACCCACCATGACTATAATAGGGATCTTCTGATTTAATATTAAGAGTCTGCTCACGTTTTTAACCATCCATTAAGGAAAATTCACAAAATTTGAAACCATATTGGTAGGTGTCCAATTTTACTCACATTTTCACCTTGAACTCCTCACAAATGCTCCTGATGGCATCTTCCCCCTTCTCATCAATGATGCGTATTATCCTTTCAATGGCAAGGTAGGTTGAATTCCATCGTGTTGCATTGGGACGAATGATCTGTAGCTCACACTTGTCCTCTACCACTTCATTAGCCAAATGAGATCGGCCAGTTTTGTTCCAAATGGCCTGGCATTTTGCAAAGGTTGCACGGGAGAGCCTCTTGTAGGTTTCATTCATGCTCTCTGCTAGGGCAGCATCAGTTGTTGCCACAAGGTTTAGCAGGTGACATGCACATCGCTGATGAGGCGGAAGTTGATACTCCAAACCAGAGTCTTCATCAAGAATTGCACTTGCCTCATGGTAGTCAATATGGTCAGTCAGGTCAAGAGTTTCTGGGTCTGCTTCATCTTCAGCTTCATCTGCATCATTTTGTGCCCCAAACATGTGGAAGGCCTTGACAAAGTTGGATCCACTATCAGTTGTGGTTCTTACAACTTTGCCTCTAATCTTGTATTGGCAATGGATATCATCAAGCGCACCAGCAAGCATGTCAAATGTGTGAGACCCTCTCAATCTTTTGCATGCTAGTGCTGCAGATCTTCTTTCCAGGGACGCTTCCTCTATCCAATGGCATGTGACTCCAAGGTAACTTTTCTGATGAGCTGACCAACAATCAGTAGTGGTAGCAACAAATTTGACTTTATCCAATGCTGCAACCAAAGTCATCTTCATGTGATCAGCAGCTTCACAGATTCTGGCACGGACAGTGGGTCTGGAGATGACTTTGGCTTGAGGTTGTAATGTGGTAACCAATTCTTTGAAAGATGGCTGTTCTACCACTGCAAATGGCTGTAGACCCTCACATATGAAATTGATGACAAGCTTGTCAACAGTTGCTTGTGGAACATGTTTGTTTGCAGCTCTCAACATCAGGTCTGGTAACTTGGCTTGTGTATTTGCTGAGAGCTTGTTTGGTGTGGCTGTGGTCTTTCGCTGACGAGATGTTGATGCCACAGTGATATTGTACTGCTCAGTCTTCGATGGATGTTTCCTCTGTAGAGATAAATATTATCATACGTCAGGTTCATACATTACTTCATAACATCACTGTGATTAACACTAAAAGAAAACACATTTTTAAAACATTATTCAACTAGACTTGAGCTAATCTTTGATTGTTGAGCATAGTATAAAAGAGTGGTGAATTGGTCAAATTTTGCAGATATATTGCTGTATTTATTCACAAGTGTAAACCAATTTTGAACGATCATTGCAAAAAACATGAATTTCTGTATACATTCTAAGTTCTGTAATCTGTATACTATCTGTAAAAAGAGTATCGACCAATGTATCAGTATCTAAATTTTTAACTCCTTTTTATCAGTATCACCCTAAAGTTTTCAGTATTAGTCAGGTCCTAAAAATACTAAGAGAGCAAAATATGTGTATCTAGCAAATCTAATTTAAGAAAAGGGATCACATACACAAAAATGCTGCCCATACAGCTAACAAATAAAACCAATCCACATTATGTTCTTTAAAAAAAGATATCATATTGGGAAACATATAACCCTACTGATTAAGAGCCATGTCACTATGATAGACCTATATCAGGCCAATGATCCTGATCAACTGATCCATCGGGCTCTGGTACATGTCAGCTGAGAGCTGGAAGATTAATTTGAGATGCAGCTCAGCACTGTGTTCAAGTTTGTTTGTTTTTTTAAATAGGCCAGCTGATTGTAGGCCTGTGAGTTTTAAATGACTACAAGTTTAATTTATTGTAATGACGGTGGTTATCCAAATAATAAGCTAAAACATTCCTACGAATTGTAGCTCAGTTATGCATGCACACACGCACATTAGCTAGCTCCGTCTTATTTTAATATCAGGCTAACCAATGGCGGTGACAATATCTTAGCCAAACTAGTAACCTTAACACACATGAAAAATAAGAAAGCAATATCATACACGTATAGTTGTAAAACCTCTTACCTCAATGTGTTTTTTTTAGATTAGATGCTGAAGTCTTGTAAGCTGAAATGACTGTAGAGGTCAAACAAAGTTTGCACTGGATCTGGACGCTGTCTCCTTTTCTTCCTCTGTACACGAAAAATTCCTCCAGGTATGGCCACGGGCACGCGTCCTCCGTCTTTTCTACGTCGTTTTCATGGTTGACAGTGTTGTCCTCTGTCTCCATTTTGGCTTCTTTGTCTCCAAATCTTTCGTCTATAAAGTAGTTTATACTCCACCATTTAGCACCTCCAGACACCTGTGCCTGCTGCTGCAGCGGAGTTTATTCTTTGCTTACGTCTTAAATTGGCGCGGTTGCGATTGCACGGCCTTATTGGCTGCAAAAATGCAGACGAAAGGTTTGAATATAAATTGTGGGCGTACTCAGTAGTGACTTTTGATTTTATAAGTAGCGAAGTAGATTACATGGTGTAAGTTGTACTCAAGTATGAGTAAAATTACACACTTGAAAAATTACTCGTAAAAGTACAAGTACCCAAAAAATTTACTTAATTACAGTAACGTGAGTATTTGTAATTCGTTACTTCCACCCCTGCAACTCTGCTCGTAGTTCCTGCTTACTGATACCTTTTCCTTCACACCTGTCACAGTAGAAGAGGTTTGTAAGGCTTTGAATAGCCCCAACACCAGAAACTCGTCCTCACAATCGTTCTCCTTCCTTCTTGCACTTGGCTGCAAATATCATAGCTGAGCCAGTGTCTTATATTTTTAATCTTTCTCTACAACAGAAGAACACCACTATACTCTGTGTTCTCTGGTTAACTGGTCCTCATTGGTCTTACACAGGATGGTCCATTAGTATCATTTTATCTATCAATCTGTTTCTGGGTTACTGCCTCCTATTCATCAGAGTACATGTTAGGCAAACAGTTTAGTCACAGCCTGCAGTCTCAGGACATCATTACATCCACTGTTCCATCAGTTCATGCAGAGCTTGGGAAGAAGGCGTTCTCCTTTTCTGCTCCGTCTTCATGGAAAACATAACCGAAGGATTTAAGGCTCTCCGTTGATTTCACTTGCAGACTTCAAAAGACGTACACATGTTTTTGTGAAACCATCTCTGGGAACTTGTTCTCGTTTTTAATGTGACTGAGTACATTACACAAACTTTTCTCTTATTGTTGTAATTTTAATATGTGTGTCTGGAACAGGTCTCTCTTGTAAATGAGACATTGAGTCTCAATGAGCCGACCTGTATAAATAAAGCTTCAATTACAAAGTCCTTTGTATAAAAGCTCCTTCAGCTGCCAGTGGGACGTGCTGTGGCACTATCGGTTGCAGAGCCTTTATATTGTTAGTTAGAAACTACAAATATAATGGCTCACTGTATTTCAGAATCAGAGAAACTTTATTAATCCAGGAGGGAAACTGAGTTGTCATAGCAGCAAATATACAAGAAACAACAAGCACTCATATAAAGTGAGTGTAGAAACAGAGTTATGATAAATAAATATTCAGATAAATAATATCAATATATAATATAAATAATATATAATCCAGTTTTGAGTTCCCTCCCCAGACACCTTAACGCCCACTCACATCCTGGGCCATCTGACCTCAGGAAATCACATGATAGGGTGGGGCCAGGTTTCACAATGAGCTCACCCAAAACCCTGGCTGATTAGGACCCCCACCCGCTTTCACACCTTGGCTCATGTGATTACGTAGAGGATCATCAGGGGGTCCTTTGTCCCTCTTTGGGGGGAAACTCCCACTGGGTTTAAATCTGGGACTCCCCACCAACTGACCCTTAGAACTGAAGAAGCTTCTCAGATGAGAGGTGAAACGTCTTCAAGCAACTCAAAGAAGTCCAGACGCTTTTCTTTGCAAGCTCCTTAGTCTACAATGACCTGGATGACTGAGAACCGTCACAGACAACTCAGTCCCATATTTTAGGTTATTCTGAATAAATCGTTCATGCCCTCTCTTTGGAAAGAAGCTGTTGTGGTTCCTGGTCCTAAATCTAGTCGTCCAAAAGTTCTAAACGACTTCAGGCCTGCTGCCCTCACCTCAGTCTTTGAAAAAATCATCAGAAATGTGATTATGGAAGACACTGAACTTCAGCTTGATTCAATGCAGATTGCACATAAGCCCAATAGAGGAGTGGAGGACGTGCTTTTGATTCTACTTCACCTGATTGTCAAACATGTAGAGAGTAAAGGACTTCAGTTCATCGATTTCTCTGCTTTTTTCAATAACACAGCCCCAGATTTGAATCAAAAGACTTTTAGAACAGTTTGAAATCCGGACAAACCTGAGCAAGTGCAGTCATATAAATATCTTGATGACAAATGCTATTATTTTTCTGTAAAGCAAATTGACCTAAAAGTAAAGTAACCTTGATATGTCAGGATGTAGATGTCCCACCCAACAACGTCACCCAGCCCTGAAACATCGGTACTGTTCAAGGCAGCATTGCTGTCCACACGTCCATCAGAGTGTTTCTTTGGACTTCATGGTGTTGCTGCTCCCAGTATTCTCTGAGACAACCTCTGAGGCCGTCACAGAGCAGCTGTATTTGTACTGACATTACATTACACACAGGTGCACTCTATTTAGTCATTAGCACTCATCAGGCAATGTCTATGGGCAACTGACTGCACTCAGACCAAAGGGGGCTGAATAATAATGCACATAACAATTCTCTTCACTCTGCTGACAAGAGATTCAACCCCCACTATGAGCACCTTCTAAAGAGCACCATTGAAAGTATCCTCACCAACTGCATCACTGTGTGGTATGACTCCTGCACTGGGTCCTGCAGGAAAAATATGACAACGGGTATTGAGAGCAGTGGAGAGGATTGCAGGGTCCTCTCTTGCCTCCCTCCCCAGGAGATCTACTGTGCCTGCCTCATTCGAAAGGTCCTCTTCATTACAGGTGACTCCACTCATCTCTTCAACAGCGTCTTCAGTTTGCTGCCATCAGGAAGGATACTGAAGAGACCTTTTGACCTTTACATTTTCGTTAATATCTTTAAAACAGAAGCAGCAGAAACGAGAATTTTAGCAGCACAAACCAGCACAAGCGTAGCACAGTTGATTGACACCAGTTTTGTTTGATTTAATTAATGTGGGGGGGCTGGTTGACCTCTGGGGACCTCTAGAAATTTTCTTGAATATCTTTAAAATGATAGCAGCACAAACAAAAATTTTTACAGCACAAACGTAGCATAAACGTTTGATACCACTTTTGTTGGATTTGAAGAAGGTGGGGGGTCGCGGGAAAAACCAGCAAAAGAACTCGAGCAGCCGGGCTATGTAAAAGGTGTAGGGGGGCATGTTTGCGGTCACGTCCAGTGGGTGTGTGGGCTGTTTGAGTCATCTGTTACCAGGCAAACTCCAATGCAGCAGGCTGCTGAACACACACAGGCCTCCTGCATCCTCCTCTTCAGCTCTGCTTGCCCGATATTGTGACCTAAGCAGGGTTGGGCCTGGTCAGTACTTGGATGGGAGACCGCCTGGGAATACCAGGTGCTGTAAGCTTTTGCACTTCCACACACAAACTGCAGAGGGCGCTTGTGCTTAGAGGCATGAGAAGTTAACATTTATGGGTGATAAAATCCTTTTTCTATATTTTTAACATGAGAATATCAGTTTTCCATCTTGTGTTCCAGAGTAATCGGACAAAAGACAAACGTAGAACAAGGAAAAAAGAGGCCAAGTGTCTCACCTATAAAACAAAATGACTGTTTTCTGAATAGTCTCACACAGATAAACATTTGCAGGGAATACCTTTTCCTTCAAAACAAACGTCACAGACTGTGTTTTTCTTTACTGATTGTATTTGAGTAGAAACTCAGATTAAAATGGCATCAGTGCTCATAAAATGATTTAACTGTAAAAGTAGGTGTAGTGGATCACTTTGCATAGATCTAGATAAAAGTGCTGTAAGCAAAGACTACAGTGGTCATTGAGCAGCTGTTCCTATAATGTGAATCTGGGATAAAGGCACAGATTATTTGTTTGCCTTTGTTTCCTGGTTCTTTCTTTCTTATCCAAATGGAAAAAGAGAGCATAAAAGTACTGTTTACAAGCAGCTTATCTATCTCATTGTGCCCACTATCATAAAATCTTGGTTGACTGAGCACTGAGCCATCTACCACTCGAAATTGAACCTGTGTGGGACAACAACAAAGTCCAGTATACTAAGTTTCAGTAATGTGCAGTTTTTTCTGTGGAAGATGTAAATCTAAATAGATGTCCTATTGTATGCATAATATACCACTGAACTTTATAAAACAACTTCTAAAAGCAAATTTCGATTTATTTTAGATTTTCTCAAATCCAAACAGTGCTAAAAGCATGCACACAGTCAAATATTTTTCATACGAGGTGCTGAAGGTTCTGCAATGTTCTGTCAGTGCGCCCCAGGGCAGCTGTGGCTACAATGTAGCTGCCATCACCAGTGTGTGAATGTGTGAATGATGTATCTGTGGCTTTTTGTCACACTTGGAAACCACGGTGTTGTGCAGCTATTTGCCTTGTTGCAGGGTTTTTAAAAAACTGCAGTTTTGATTTTAGTGAAAGACACCGTCTCATGACTCATTGAGTGCCGCGACTGACGAGCCAATCCGTGGCCTGCAGTCTGACGATGTCACATTTCCTGACTGCTTGGAACCCCGACTAAGTCGTCCTGTAGCCCACATCATAATGTTTCCATCTCTCTGCTTGACTGCGGGGATGCTATTTTTTGCATCACACTCCTATTTCAAAAGGTCAGTTAAAGCCACATAATTGGAATTTGGTTTCATCTCCCCACAGCACTTTCTCCAAAGTCTTCCCTGAATCATTTAGATGTTCACTGGCACTTGAGATGGGCCTATACATGTTTCTCCTTGAACAGGTAGCTACCCTATGTTAGCCTAGCTTTCTATCACTGATGCTCTGTGTGTATTGTTATGGTTCAAAATATGGGGATGGAGACAAGAGACAAGAGAAAAAACCACAATAACAACACTGGTCCGGCCGGGTTAAGTCAAACGATGATTTTAATGATCACACGCGTGGGAGATGGACAATTTTATCCCACAACTTAGACATTCACATTACTCACACCCTCATTGCACATACATATAGGATCTTGGGGGTGGGCACGATACACGGAGTCCAAGTTACCATCAGGGTGTACACCTCACCCCTGGCATCGTTGCCCACCTCTCAATTTTAAATACACGTAGACATTGAGGGCTAGCAGGAGGGACCATGCGCTTACCTGCTGCTCTCTGGCAGGTAGCTCCATGCCCTCCTGGGTTTTAATTACACCTTAGAACACACATGCATCAACACTACAATGAGCGGGTGGAGGGAGGTTTGGAGTCTTCTCTCACCCCCATCCTCTGCGGCCTGCTGGAGCGGGGGGGCTAGGAGGAGTTGGCCGTCCGACTGCGGTCTGGGGTGTGGGGCCTCCCTGCTGCTGCGGAGTCGGGGCGGTCTGCCTCTCCCCACCGCAGGGAAAAGGGTAACACTACCTGGGTCTGGGTGCAGTTCCCCCCTCCAGGGGCAAGGGTACCTAGACCCAGTTTGTAGAGTACGCTTGGGGAGTGTGATCGTGTATACAGCGTCTCTTTATGTCTGTCTCCACGTTGGTTGAGTGTGGAGTAAGTGCATATGAGAGCATGAGGGTGGGAATGGATGTTTGTGTCTGTGTGTGCCTGTATGTCTGTGTCTATATGTCAGGTTGGGTATCAGACGCCACCTCTCTGGGGACATCTCAGGCCCTCCAAGGTTTGGAGGCCTATCTCCCCCCACCACCACTTCCCCTGCCGGTGGCGGACTCCCTCAGGTGTCGGTGCGTTGGTGGTTCTTTGTGTCTGGGGGTGGGCGTCCGGGTACACACCGGCTCACTCCTTGGCGGCCGCTTGTCGGGGCCTGGAGCCTGGGGCACTTCGGAGGTGGGGTGCCCCCGGCCTCTCGGCCTGGGGCTTGGTCACTCAGGCACAGCTGGCTGCTGGCGGAGCTCACGGGCGCGTCACTGCAACTCCCCTTGGCTTCTGCTCTGCGGCTGCTGAATGAGCCCTCATCTGGGACTCTCCTCAGCTCTTACTGGGACAGTGGCGCGGCTGCCCCTCTGTGGGTCTTCCTTGGTGTCTTGTGTTCTGGGGGCCTCTGGATGTCTCGAGTTTTGATCTCCTTCATACCTGCTTCATGCCCTGGAGGACGGGGCTGTGCCCCCACACACACACACACACTCCCTAGCAGATCGTTACATGGAGAAACCTTTGGAATACAAGCATGCTGATCCACGCAGGTATGCACACAGGTGTACACACGGGTATTCACAGACGCGGACTACAGCTTTCTTGGCTGCTGCCTCAAAGCACATTGTGCGCTGTCTATCTTGCGTGCTGCACAATATCGTTTATTATTTAGTAACTATTGATATCTACTGCTAGCTAGTTTATTGTGATGGTGCTTTGTTTTTCTTATTATGTTGCTCTTTGTTGTTTGCTTTCTCTTCTGTTTTTTTTTTCTCCATACAGGTGACCCAGGAGTTTTGGGTTTTTTTTCTCTCTTCCCCCCCTTCTCACCGTCTCTTCTCCCCTTTGGTTTTCTTTCTCTCCCTCTCTTTCTTTCATTCTTTCTCCCTGTCCTATCCCACAGTCATGTCTGTCCCGTTTGCAACTGAAAATAAAATAAATTCATAATTATAATAAAGGTCAATCAAATGGACCAATATGGCAAGGCCATGATGATCCACTTGGTAAAATAAATCCTCTTGGCATCTTTCTTGGCCTTAAGACAACAATTCTGATGGCTATAGATCCAAACGGGACACAAAAGAAAAAAGAATCTTTTATTCTGGATAAAACAGGGAGCCAATAAATGTTCTGTTTCTAGTCCCTGTCAGGACTCTCGCTGCAGCATGTTGCTCAGAGCAGTCTGGAATTGATTTTTGACTAAATAATTAAAACTAATAATAATATATTACTATATTATATTACTAACAAATCCAGGACACCCCTGTTGATCCAGCAGCTCTTAATGAAGTTTGAAATAAGAATCGTGGTGAGTTCATTAGAAATATTTCACTTTTCTTTTTTAAATCAGTCATTACTGGAATCATCTGAAGTGCAAAAACAGTGGGATTATATATGAGAAGGACGGACTCAAAGACTGTCGTGTATCACATATATATTACATCGATGTCCAAAATCAATGCATCATTAATGAAACTGAAACAAAAGTACTGAATTTCATGTGGAAGACCAAACCTCAGCATTCAGGAAAGTCTTATACAGGAGCAAAGATAATGGACGTTACCCGGAGTTTTCCACTGTGAAACCAGGAATAACAGCTTAAAAATGTTTCTGTGATCTAAATCATTGTCAGCCTGGCAGGCAAATAGCGTGGACACCAAAGTTTGTGAACGTGAAAACCTGAGAACAAAGACATGTAGGATTTTAAATCGGTACTGTTAAGGTTCAAAATACTGGGGATGGAGACAAGAGAAAAATCACAATAACAACACTGGTCCGGTCGGGTTGAGTCAAACGATGATGATCACACGCGTGGGAGATGGACACTGATGCAGACAGCCTCAGATCTCAAAATGGTGGAGCATTGCTCAAACTCTTATAGCCTCTGGTGCCTCCACCTTATCATAAAAGCCTAAACATTCACATGCTTTTCTCTCACACGGCGCCTAAGCTACGACCTTGGCTCCCCGTTTATCTGCTCCTGCTGAGTTGGGGCAGAAAACTCCAGCATGCTCTGTTCTCTTCTAATCAGACAAATAAGGCGATGACTTTCTGCAGCAGTATTATGCATCATAAAACAATATCATTCATCCACAATAAATCAGCAGTCTACTTTAATGCAAATCAGTTTAACTAATGCAATAGTTGTCAGCTTCTTCTAATTCAGGAGAATAATGCAAACTAAAACTACATAATAATTCACAATCTTTAGTTAGGGGTATAACATGGCATAAAATAATATTATAATCTAACAGTATGCTGCTGCCTCTCTCTCATGTTACTTAAAAAATTAACCCCACAGCTTCAATAACCGTATCTAAAAATCTCTCAGTGAAAGTTACGGTTGTAGGTTTGGAAACATTTTGGGGTAGCCAGTGTTAAATAGAGACAGGGCCACATTCTTTATCTAGTCATTGTAATGAAAGAAGCACATTAAAAACTATATGAGAGTTTGCTTTTAACAAGCATGTAATGACTCTACTTAGTTTAGGTAGTCTTAGGGAGTCAAACTGAAAGTAGCATTTTGTGGATGTTTTCCCTGCTGCCCGATCCCATCAGTCTCTTAAAGCATCATTTTTATGCGCCCTGGTGTGACAGAGGTTTCATGGCGCTACAGGTTACCTGAGCACATCAGTTATATTACGGTTGAAAACGAGTGCCCGGCCTTCCAGTGGGTGTTCGACCCCTCGTGCACAGCTCAGGAGTCTAAACGACCCAGCAGTTATGGACATGTGTGTTTTTGGTGTGCTGTCCCTCGTTCTCCCTGCTTGCAGGTATATCTGTGTGTGTGTGTGGATGCCGGAGTTTCTGAGAGCACCTGTTTACAGGCACCTTCAGGCCTGGTGGGTGTGGCCCTGCCAGGTGGTTGGCCACACTTGAAGACCATCACACAGCTGATCAAGCCTTGTCGGAGGAGCTACTTGAGAATGCGGTGGCGCTCTCTCTGACGCTGGATCATTGCGTGACTTCACGTTAGTCTCTCGGCCAGTCAGTACGGATAGTCTGCCGCATTGTATGTGTCTTACGGCTGCCTGTTTGTTATCTCCCCAGGAGAAGCGTGGAGACGAGAGGGCAGCGAGCACGGGGTGCTCAGACACTGAGGAGCGGAGACAAGGAACACTAGCACTGGGAAGAGGACATTTCACGGGAGTCGGGAACGCACTGCGGATTTATTGTTATTTTCCATTCACTGTAAATAAACGCACTGCTTGCATTCAGAGCTCCGTGCCTGGCTCCTCCTTCCTCACATCCCCACGGTTGACGCTGGCCAACCGTGACAAATAGCTTTTCTTAGATTCATTATTAGTTCAACATTGACAAATAGTAGTTGACTAATATCAGGAGCCAAAAAGAAAACAAAAAACAAACTAAATAAATATTTCAGACGCTGAAAATAAATTATTACGGTTGTTTAAATTTGCTGTCAGCAAGTTAGGTCTAATGCATGTAGTCAATCTAATGAATCAATATTACATGTAAAAAGTACAGAACTGAAAATGAAACTAAAATATAACGGTAAATGAACTGGTTCTTGTATAAAACCTTTCTACTCTCTACAACTTGCCTCATTCATGCACTCACTTTTTTCTATGCTTTTTCTCTGTAAGTGCTTTCTATCTAACATTAATACGCATTCATCCTCCCGATGGATGCATCGGAGAGCAACTTGGGGTTAGCGTCTTGCCCAAGGATATTTGGCATGCAGGCTGGAGCAGGCGGGGATTGAACCAGCAACTTTCTGATTAGTAGGTTTCCTGCTCTACCTGAGCTACAGACACCCCAATTTGTGGTGCTCTGGAAACAACACGTTCTCATCCCAACAGGTAACGATGCTATGTGACAAATCATCGGTATGTGTAAATGTGTTTTTTGTTCTAATCATGAATCGCTTTGTAAAACAAGACCTGATAGGGTTAAGGTTAAAGTTATGGTTAGAGTTAATGTTAGGGATAGGGCTGGAATGGACGGCTGGAGCCTCTCCTCCAAGTGTGTGTTACTGCCGCCATCAGCATTCTGTTGTATTCTGTTGTCTGCTTTTCTCTGTAAGCGCTTCGAGCCTGTACTTTTTTGCTTTAGCTGAGTAATGAAGTTGAATCAGTACTTTAACTTTCACTGGAACAATAGTATTTTTACTTCTACTTAAGTGGAGAATGTCTGATCTTTTGCCAACTCTGGCTGTCTCTCAGTCTTGGAATACCCACTTGTTGTCCAGCGGTGTCCTGGGAATATGGGAACTAGACAGACTGGGGAAACAATGGGAGGAGACACAAAGATGGAATCACTTTTACCATCTTTTATGTATTTGCTGGTCGTCTTATTTCTTCTATTTTGCAAGCACAGTGTTGCAATCATTGTCTTTGTGGTACAATGACACAGGTAGAATGCAGGTGTTTTCATGTAACACGATGCCAGAAAGATGAGTAATGTGTTTTGAAGAGAAGATAAAACATCATGTTTGAACAAAGATAAGCAGCAGACACGTCTGTGTGTGAGTTGTTCAGGTTCAGTAAGAAGGTAATATGTCTGCAGAATTTGTAATTCTTATGAAGATATTGCTTGTACAATAAATAAAATCCCTTTAACTTCTTCTGGAGAGTGTCTTTATATATTTAGTCGTTTTGGGGCGATCCTTTATTTAGTAGTAACTCTAGTCGGGGATATATATCAGAGTTTACTTTCAGATATGAGCATTGTGTTTCCTGTGGATGAATGAATGAATTATTTATTTATGTAATTTTTGAAAGACTGGCTCATGTAAAATCTCTGAAAGTATGACAAAGCTCTCCTGTTACACTTTATGGACACCTGAGCGTCACCATGAGGGCCTGTCTTTATTCACTTTATTCACTGAAATCCACTTTTATAATGAATTCACAGTAATCACTGACACCTTCAGAGCATTACATTCATTAAAGACGTCTTCTACACCTACTCTTCCAGACGACCGACACATACTTCAACCACTGCAGGTTAACCAGCCACTCATCAGTAAAGCAAAAACTAAATGTAAATGTCCTCATGTGGAAAAGACTGAAACACAACTCCCATATATCACTAATGTAACAGATCCATTTAGGGAGAGTGAGAACACTAGGCTGGATGTGTTTTAATGCAGGAACATTCATCATGTCTTCAGTTCAACAAATCATTTACATTGAATATGTGAGCTGGATGGTTACACGACACAATGTGATTGTCAACAATAACTGCAATGAACGCTGGTTTGAGGGCGGAGTCAAGGAGGCCATTTACGTGAAAAGGGAAAGACCCTCTCTGAATCAAGGAGGGGGCCTAAGGGTACATCTGTCACCATCTTACAATGCTGTGATTGCAGCCGTTCTCCAACTCTCTGTGAATGGTACTCAAGACCATTGATCAGTGGTTGTTGATCAATGGTCATGAGAATTTGCATAATCATGATTAAGGAACTGACCTCCCAGCCCATTGTTCCTTCAGTCGGCTGGTTTCTCTGACTGAAAACGCTACGTCCAGAAGAACAGAATCAACTTTTGGAGATTTACTTCCCTGATGATTGAGCACGCATCAAGACCTTTTAATCAGGCCAACAAATATCTTGTACTCAATTTTAGCAGCAGCCATTGTGACACTGATGATAAAACTTGTGTAAAAGTGCGAAGCTGTAAAAAAGTAATTATAAAAAAGCGTTTTTGTAGCTGAATGTTACTGGATAGCTGTTTCATCTGTAACACATCAAAATAACCTGCTAAGGTTTAATAGGCTATAAGGAACACACTCACTTCCTGAGCCCTGGGCAATAAGAGACGTTTTGTGTTTTATAATTTATTGATATGTTTGATCCTTTCTGAGCTGCGTTAATGAAGCAGTCATTAGAGCACCATGTCCGCTAGAATAGTTCTGTAGTTTGATGCTTGAGTCGTTGCAGACTTGTTGAAACTCCCTCACCCGTCAAAGCAGCGTCTTTGTTATTCGAGTCCAGCAGATGGCAGTGTTTCACTGTCTGACGGCTGTCTGAAGCTTCAGCTGGATTATCCGTTTTCATGTTTGATTAGAGGTTTGTGTGTGTGTGTGTGTGTGTGTGTGGGTTTTTAGCCACGAGTTGTCCACGATAAAGCATATTGAATGGCCTGTCTAATATTGTTAGAATTCTCCTTTGGGTTAGTTTCATTACTCAATCGGGACATTTATTTGGAAAAAGAAAAAAAGAAAAAAAAGAAAAGAATTAAAAATAAATAAATCCTCATAGTTTACATTTACAAATATCAATACTGAATGTTACGTCCCTCTGCAGCTTCTAATCGTCTCAGTGTTTTCAGCTGGTGCTAATTGGCCACACCTAGTCAGGTGTGGATAAAAGCATACCTGAGGCAAGCTTCCCGGCAGTGCACTAGTCTTTGCCTTGGTGGCACCAGCCATTTTAGCCAACCTGGTTTTCCATTTTAGGATGAAACCTCTTCTCACCCACACTCTGCTATTCATCTCTGTTTTTATGTTGCGGCTTTTGAGCCGGGTCGTAACACTGAAGATTACAAAGATCAACATTAAGACCAGTCTGTGCATTCAAAGCAGTGACAGAAAAGAGTGTGGGGCATTAACCCCCACTCACTTCACAGTTCACGTTCACAGCGAGCTTCGTCGAAATTTACAATGAGACCCTGAGGGACCTTGTGTTCACCGGCAAGTCCAGCAAGAGACCTGAGCATGAGATCCGCAAGACAGCCAGCAACGAATTGACAATCACTAATCTCACCTATGAGCGGGTCTCCAATGAGGATCAGGTACAGCAGACAGACATCTGTAGCTCAGAACAAATTAATTTCAAATCTGCTGACAAATTGTTACCAAACTTTGAAAATACATCAAACTTTATCGATGCTCTATGTTTTAAAATGTTCCCTCGTCCTCTCAGGTTCTCCGTCTGATTGCTTTGGCCAATCAGAATCGCTCCACTGCCCAGACAGCCCAGAATGACCGCTCGTCTCGCTCCCACTCAGTCTTCCAGCTGGATATTGAGGGAGTTAATGCCGGCAGGGATGTCAAGTGCAAATGTATCACACTGGAAGTACCAGCATCAGGAATGTGGCTTCTTCTTTTTGGATCTATAATATTTAGTCTGGTTAGTTATTGTTACTGTAACCAGTGCAAAATCTGCTCTGATGACTCAACGTTAATGTTTGAGCCCCTGAGCGCTAAAAGAAGTGTTTTGTAAAGTATTAAAACTACCTTTAATGGAAGGAAAAACGGATCACTGCTTCCTATAAGAGTTGGTTTTCTCTGTGTGTGTAGCCACTCTGTGCCTGGTGGACTTGGCTGGCAGTGAGCGAATGGTGAAGAGCCAGTCTCAGGGTGACCGTTTCAAAGAGATGACCGCCATCAACAGCTCACTGTCCAACCTGGGCGTCGTTATCGCCGCTCTGGCCAAAAAGGTCTGCAGCTGACTGGTTTTTTAAGGAAGCAAAAGAAGATCAGATCAGATGAGCATGATGTGTCTATTGGAAACAAGTTCAAAGAATTGTCTAATAATGAGTTGCTGTGCATCCACACTGCCTGACATATTTTACCTTTACAAATAAAGCAGGTACAACAGATTCATATACCAAAACAAATGTCAGGAACTTCACCAGATCACAGGGCATTGATCCTTTCTCTCTCTCGCTTTTTTTTTTTTTTTACTCATCTCTGGAATTTTTCTTTTGTGTTGATCTTTACTCATACCAAGGCTGCTGGCTTGGGGCTGGCTATGAGCTCTGGATAGCTTTAACTTTAACAACATCTTCTTCTTCCTTACCTTCTTTAAAATATTCAATGTTCAGCTGGGTGAGGGTGATTTAAGGGTCTGTGGAGTTTGATGTTGGAAACACAGTGAGGCGGTTTGCCTCTAACAACAGGTTAGTGTGTGTCTGTGAGTGTGTGTGCCTATATGTCTGTGGCACTGTGCACATATATGAAACTAGCTGGCTTGTAATCAGACATACTGGAAGCTGATCAGCCAGTCACTACTCCATGTCGAGAAGTTGAATATCGTCTGATTCCGATCCCTGGCCAGTTGATCGGTCCATTTGTACTTTGTACTAAGGATCTGACAGATTAAACAACATTTAATGTCGACTTTGAAGGATATTTGAATACTCTTTACGGGGTAATGTGTACAGAAGTTCAGGGTTGCACTGTATGCATTTAAAAATGTCTTACTTTGTTCATAATCTAGCAGCTATACACAGGTCAGAGGTGGAAGTAGGTGGCACTTAAATTTCATTTAAATGAATGGTCTTTGATTAAACTGTTACTTTTCACATCATCTCTTTTAATCCAAATTACATAAATCTAAAAAAGAAATTTTCAGTGAAAATAATTTCTTTTGTGCATAGCTCAGAAATATGGCCTCACCATTGCCTCCTCATTTAGTTTGCATGGACCTGTGCAAATTAGTCCCCACCTCACCCTTTCAACCATGTGTCCTGCATGACTGAGCAGCTTGGTGCGAGATGCACTAGTAGCACAGCTCATAGCAATGACAAAAATGTAACACCAGCCTCCAATTTATCACTTGTAGCTTACCAGTGCCTGCACTGGTTTCTGGGTTTGATGAGAACATTAATAATACCAACAGCTCTGCTGATTCCTTAGTAGTCTATTAGTTTGCACTTTAGCATGGACACCCAGTCCCCTTTGCAGCATTGCTTATAATCACTAATCACTTCCTGTGAAGCTCTTCTAATTTTAATTTGCAATCTGACTTGCTTCATCTGCACTATGAGTTAGAACAAAGAAAACACACCTGTGCAGTGTCAGTCACTACTCGTTGTGTGAAACCTTTTGGGATCGAATACCATCTGTGTCACATTATATTCATCCTTCCCCATGTACGTCATTGGGTTTAGACAGAGCTGTATCGGCATGAGACGGCGTTAAGGTGACAGTTGCCACAGTGTGACGTTGTGCTGTATCTGTAGTAATAGCCCTAAAAGACGTCAGGGGATTTACTCAAGCTGACAGGAAGATGGCATAGTCTATTGATGCATTAATTCAACTGCCGTTTCTACTCACAAAGCCTCCAGTGCCTATAAAAATGCTGGGATTCCATTCTGAGTGAGGAATGAATAGCAAATTGTAACTCTATGATGCTGTATTTATCCACTGTTGAACCCCCCCCCCCCCCCCCTTTTTTTTTTCCCCTGACTGCACTCCTAGACTAGAGGACAGGGTGCCAGATTTTAAACTTTTCCCTTGCCCTTATCTTTGTCAGATATTCTTGAACTAATAAGAATATCGGACTTGCTGATGAAAATTATAGTTATGCAGGAGAAAGTAATGCATGCCAAAGCAAGATCCAACACAACAATTTGGATTTCCAATACTCCAGAGTTGACATAAATGATTACCATGATTCAGTCATTCTGCCCCCCAAAGCAATATCATTGCTAACGTGCTGAATAATTTATGTAAGCTGCGATATAGTATCTTCCAGCTTGCAGCTTTGACACCACCCAGGATAAGATGTGCACTGGTGCCAAATGTGTTGCTGTCAGTTGCACGCAATTACGTTACTTTAGTTAACTCAAAATGAGTTTTGTGAGAGAATGCCATCTCTGCAAGTGTGGTTGTTAACTTCAGTAAGCAGGTTTCAGGAAAGTTAGCGAAACGAGCTGGTATGAAGTAAAGTCATGCTGCATAAAACCCAGTTCTTAATGGAAATCGGTGCCTCCGTCTCTCTCAGCTCTTTGCTGTGGTCACAGACAGATTGCTGGGAGGGTGCATTAGCTGCTCAAACCCACAGACCCACACAGACATGCAGAAAGTAACACTAGTTGTGCATCAAAATCTGTCAGTAATGAAGACGTTATGAGCAACTATCAAACACCTGAACTTTGAAACGGACAGAACACAGTTTTGCAGAAATGCAGCATGTGCTATAACTATGGTCAGCTTGTTTTCCTTTCTTGATCCCTAATTCTACGACCCCTTTATTGTACACCCATTACAAACTATGAAATGCCATGTGCATGTAATTTTCGAGTCTAATTAGCTGTGTTTAGCTATCCTTTGAAGCTGTGACTGACTGGCTGCTTCACTGCTAACAGCAGATTCTTGAGCTGTATCTGCAGCAGAGGGCTTTTAAATCTGCAGCAGAGTGATGTTAAATTAAATTGTTACATCGGTGACTATGGCATGCTAGTCTGCTATGTACTTGAGTGGGCGGGTGGAGTGTTTTTGGGAAGGGGGTGTAAAGTACCACTGGTCTACAACATCCCACCCACACTCCTTAATAAAATTGTGCAGGAAGGAAAAGAAAGAACAAAGTCACAGTGCGTCCACAAGTCAGACTGATGCCTGTGATTAATGTTCTCTGTTCTTTGAAGTTTCACTTTGACTCTGATTTCAGAAGCACATTAATTTGGCTTTGTTTTGCATTAAAAGCTCCTTGATGGAATTAGTGAGACTTTGCAATGTCTTAACATTTACAAAACAGCTCCCTCAGAAGGTCCTTCACGAGGGGCCTGGACTTGACTGCATGTAGTTGTTTATAAAATAAAAATTCAAATTTTCACTAAGCTTGAATAAATAATTACATATTCTTCTTAGCAAGGTCCTGTAGTTTAGCCAGTCAGATCACGATGACTTTTAATGCCGTGGTCCGAGCAGGGTTTATCGTGACTGCTGCCATGAGAGGACTTCATGTTTGCCCAGGAAACCAGCGCAGGAATCACAGGGTCCAAGATGTGTTTGTTGTATTAATATTAGTGGTGATGCAACGTGCTGCGCCATTATGAAATCCAGATTAGTAGTGTGTGATGCAAACATGGCCAGCTGGCTGGCCGGCTCCAGTCCACTAACAGTGCTGATGTTCCTGTATCCAGCTGCCTGTCATCATGGAGAGTTAGTCCTTTCCTTTGCTTTTAAGATTGTGGTAGGTCGCTGTGTTGGCTCGAGGGGAGATTAAAGGAGTTCTTCTTCTAGAAGAGACACCTGTCTAAACTGAAGGGGTAAAAAAAAAATGTCCATGTTTGGTTTTATATTGTTATTCCTGCTCTTTTGCATTTTCCCCTCCGACTAGTTGTTGCAGTTGCAGTTGCTGTTTGCACTGGATGATTCCAAATCATTCAAACGCTGATTCTTAACAATAACAATACATTACGTTCTATAAATCTGTGCAATATTACTTTCCGAGTTTCACGAGTATAGGAAGACGATCGCTGTAAATATAAAATGAGCTTCTGAGAACTGTTGATAGGGCAATCAGCAAAACCACCAAGCCACTCAAAGCTGAAAGTTCCATTACAGCTCGGTGTCTCACTAGAGATTAAGACGGATAAATGTTCATCGCACATAAAGACCATTACTCAGATATATCTTGTGCCTCTTCCCCTCATTTCACCTCCCTCACTTGCTGAAAATCCCTTCTCTCTCTCTCTCTCTCTCTCTCTCTCTTTTTTTTTTTTTTTTTTTTTTTTTTTAAATTTAAATCTGCTCTCAGCCACCATCACTAGTTCTTCAGAGAATGATGACCGCAGCGGCTCCAGCCTGGAGTGGAGTAAAGATGGCAGCCTAAGAGGCAGCGGTCGCCATGGCCTGGCACAGAGCGTGCGGGCGGACACCTGCTCTCCTGTGGCCGAAGAAGACTCCAGCAGTGCCACAGCAACACCTGCAGACACCCCATCCAGGACAGACCAGCAGCACCCTAACATATCTGCGGGTGCTCCAGGGCCACCACACCCTCCAAGTCACTCACCTGAGGGACCCATTGCGTACCCGCCACAGACATCAGCTTCCCTCATGATGCCGAGGCCAAACTCTGTAGCAGGTAAGACTCCTTGGTTTTTGAGGTCTTGACATCTGGAGCTCAAGAAGTATACAGGAAATGCTCTGTATACTTTTCATCTGTGACTGCATTGTGTTGCCTGTCAAGATCGTAACCGTGAGATACGACCTGTGCCAGAGGCTGACATGTGGCATGTCAGTTTAATCCAAGCGAGTGATAGACACCGAAGAGTGAGAGCATCTGTAGTAGGTTTAGAAGAAATAAGAAGTCAATAGTTCAAAGAACGGACTGTGCTTTTCAGAACAGGAGTATCAAGGCAGAAGTTTGGGATTAGACAGCTGCTGTGTGGTGTGGCTCGCCACTGCCTCGCCATGTCAAACCTAAGCACACGCTCCGGTCTGGCTGATCTGTTCTGCATTCCTGCCCTGGAGCCTCCCTGTTGTGGTTCAGCTTACCATATCCACACAGCTGTCACAGTTGTTGATATTTCCCCCTTCACCCCCTTTTCCCTTATGTCTTTTCACCCATACTATTCCCAGGTCTCCTCATACCTTATTGCTTTTGACCTCGGCCTATTTTTGGTGAATCAAACAGCAGTACGTTTAGCATTTTCCTATATATAATTTTGCCTAAATGCAGTTTGTAGCTAAGCTGACAGTATGAGTCATGTACAGCTTTTATCATCCACTCACTCACCCACCTCCCTTCTTTACTCCTTATCCCATTCAGGGTTGGAGGCGTTGCCTGCAGTTTATCCTAGTGGGGTACGCCCTGGACAGGTTTGACTAGAGATGCGCAGGACCCCCCCCCCCCCCCCCCAAAAAAATTACCTTTCAAATGCAAAATATTATTTTTTATTACAAAAGACATGATCAAACTTTCCCTCAAGCTGCAGTAAGTTGCAAGATCTTCTCACACTTAGTTGAAAATAAAGTGCTCTGCTATTGCAAAGAGGCACAAAGAATTATACCCAGCTTTCCCTGACATACTTCACACTAGCAACATATTAGCATGTAGCTATAAGTTTGATTGCGACTATTTGCCTGCACCGCCGTGTACATGTTCCGCATGGACATAGACTCGGTGCATCTGTATTTTGACACGTAAGTGAATCTTGAACTAATCAGGAGTATATTTTATGGCTCAAATGTTAATGCAAGCTTATGCTAATGATTTTACTCCATAATTAGCAGGGCTGCCCATGCTTGTTGATAGAATGAATGTACACTTGAATAAACGTTGACGGACCAGAGTGGTATGTTAACTAGTGATGTGCGATACCACTGATTTCCTTTCCGATCCGATACCAAGTAATATTCAGGGTGGTATCGACGATACTGATCCGATACCGATACTTTGTACAAAACGGATTTTATTTATTGTATCTCAAATTATAGCGTCATAATGATTACAGGACATCAGAATACCTTCTTCTTATCACTTAATAATGCAGAGTTCATCATATAGAAATAAAAAAACTAAAGTTGTGTGCTATTTGAACACCTTGCCTGCCTGGAGGACTAAAGGACTCCGTGAGAGACTCTCACCCTAGCAGCACCTGTCCCTCTCCTCCTCTTCAGTTCGCCTCAACATACGCTCGTCATATTTTGTGATATGATTTACTCTGAGGTGTTTGACAAGGTTAGTGATGTTGCCACAACCATACATGCCAACCCTCCCGATTTTTCCGGGAGAATCCCACCTTTCTCCAGATTTTCCACCCGGACAACAAAGTTGAAAAACCATATCGCAGAATTCATAGCGCGGCCCAGCCAATTCCAGTTTCCAACAATGACGGCAGCGACTTAGTTTTAATATCACTCTTATTTCTCTTTCTGGGTCGCAAAAAAACTTTTAACATATTTTCAGGTGAGAATGTAGCTGTGTAAACTTCAAATATCTGAGCCGACCGACACATCGTCTTCAAACCCCCGCGGTCTTTCACCACTCGGGTTAAACATGATGTACAAGTCACTTTGATAACTTAAAAATGTTCTTGTTTGGCTTTTTCAGTGTTTTATTTGT
The DNA here is from genome assembly GCF_057381915.1 of Diplotaxodon limnothrissa. Classification (NCBI taxonomy): domain Eukaryota; kingdom Metazoa; phylum Chordata; class Actinopteri; order Cichliformes; family Cichlidae; genus Diplotaxodon; species Diplotaxodon limnothrissa. Next base: position 15,492,153 of record NC_140598.1, on the reverse strand, counting down.
TCGTGAGTAAATCGGTTGGCTGAGATTAAAGTTATTAGATTAGATTAAATTAAATTAAACTTTATTATTCCCTCGGGAGGGTTCCTCCGGGGTTTTCACACAGCTGAATAAACGTCAAACAGAAAACTGATTAAACAGAAGAGTTTACGTCAGTGTTATATTTTAGACAGCAAGGAGCAGACGGCAGAGTTTCACTCCACCGAGGGAGCTCGTGACGTACTACCCGGCTTTCTTTAGACCGCGAAGGCCGGTCCTCAGGTGGAAGCAGCCTCTGAATTTGGACACCCCCGCTGTTTCCGGGCCGGCCAATAATAACGGTCACATTTAACGTATTTTATCCAATAAATAAACCCTGTAAAATATATTTATCCGCCCAAACAGCCCTTTTGAATGTCTCCCTAATTCTGAGGTCTCAAGGTTGGCAAGTATGGCCACAACACCTCACTTTTTTTGCCACATTTATTGCAAACCACGGCTCAGCTGTTTGTGGAGGTAAAATACATCCGCACAATTACGCTCAGCCATTGTTGTGAGTGCGCACGCCAAGGGGCTGCGAGACATTTAAACAGCCGTATTTCGCACATGACTATGAAAGGCGGAAGAGGAAGTAGTTCCTTTGAATGTAGGCAATCCGAATGTTATAGTTTCTTTCCACTGTGTTGCTGTTAATGATAAACTACAAATTTACTCTAAATTACTAAAATATCGATATTTTAATGTGAGAATCGATTCTAGAACATAAATGATTGGTATCGGAGGAATCGATATTTCAGGATCGATCCGCACATCACTAATGTTAACTGTAAGGCTGTAGAAACAAAAGAGTGAGACTACATTAGAGTCCAACTCAAAGGAGCAAACAGAAAGAGAAGAAAAGACAAACAGTTTAGAGCACAGATGAAATGTTTGTTACATTGAATTTTGAAAGCAGACAATTCTGCCAGTGAGGGAAAATCACAGCAGGGGCAACCTGGGCTGAGCTGTGAAAAGAAGCATAAAAACATGAGTGACTCAGGTCAAACACCTGGCCTAGACAGAGACGACTCAAAGTTTAAAAGACCTCATGAGACTTTTTCCTCTAGAATCTTCCTTGAATATGTTGTTTTGCTTTACCTCTTTAGTCTGTATGTAGCAGCTGCCAATGTTTTGAAGTTCAGATACTTGACTCCTGCCTCCCTTGGGTTTATTCTTGATGAAATATAGTAACAGTTCCCGTGTGTCTACTTCTAGACTGTTTTCTCTCTTTGATAAAATCTAGTCCCAGTTCCTATTCAACATACCAGAGAAATGCAACTGTGTAATGTCCACTCTAGGCCCTTACAATTAGAAGCAGGTAAGCAATTTAACTTGTGAAGGCAGTAATGGAGTAAGATGGGATGAGGACAAGCTATAGAAGAAGTAAGGAGTAGTACATGGTAGGCTCACGGTACTGATATTTCCTTGCATACCATAGCTCATAGCTTGCGCATGTATTTTACACAGTGGCCACTGCTTTGATATTTTCTGCAGCCCACAGTTGGATGTGTTGTTCCCTGATGATTCTATTGTTCCAAGAGTCCGTACCATTTTTACATCTCATCATTATTGTGTGTGACATAAACCTGGACGGTCCAGGCGCACAGTGGCTCATAAAGCTTAACAGACCAGAAAATGTTTGGCTGTTTATGTGTGTTGGTTTGCGTGTGAGCACCGGTGTGCTTGTGTCTGTCTGTCCTCCCAGAGTTTATGGGCTGATGTCATAGTTATGCAGTGTTGCCCTCTGAGACCGGCAGAACACGCACCTTAGATTGGTTCAGGCCATAAATGAAGTTGTCTCATCGCGTCCTTGATGCTCTCTCCCAGGGTTTCGTCACACAGTGTAAAATCTTTCTTGGGGTCACAGCATAGCAGAGACGGCACTTCTGTTCAAGGAAATTGTATTCGGTAAAAACCCCCAAAAAGTAACGAGTCTAAAGAAGCAATGAGAGAAAAGAAGCTACCACGACGAAACATAATATGTATTCATCATTAGTGCATTCATTCTGTGCCAGAACCTTGGTGACTATTGTTTGTCCTGTGTTTGTGAAACAGCATCTGAGATAATGAGCTGTCTGGTTAATCTATAAATTTCTCTTTATTTTATTGATAGATATTAAATAGGAGCACAGAGATTAAAGGCAGAAGCAAACAAATAATCATGAGTTCATTTAGGGCATAATTGCTTCATGCTACAGTATTGCTATTAGTTTTTAATTTTATCTTATGATTATCTCCACCAAAAAGACAAGGTGCTGGAAACATTCCTCAGAGTGATTGAAATTATGGCATGATATAGTTGCTGCTCATCCATGATGTGAATCTCCTGTTTCACTACATCCCAAAGGTGCTCTATTGGATTGAGATCTGGTGACTGTGGAGGTAGAGTGAGTACTGTAAACTCGTTTTTATAGACAGAAGATGAGTACACTTTGGACACAAGGGATCGACATGGTTAGCAACAATACCCAGGTGGCCTGTGGCATTTAAAACCATGTTCAGTTGGTACTAACAGGCTAAAAAGTGCAGAGAACCACCACCAAGAATGGATCAATGCTTTCATGTTGTTTAAGCTAAATTCTCACCTTAAGCATTCAAGTGTCACAGCAGAAATCAAGACTCACCAGACAGTTGTTTGTAAAATGGCTCGTTGTTGGACAAAGGTCACACTTTCTTAGTGTCAGAGTGTATTTTGGCCATCTGTCTGATGCCGATCAACAGATGCATTGCTGGGCCTCTTGAAGTCTCCGTAATTATGTAGAAGGAATGTCTGCATATTGCTGAGAACTGTCGTTTGCACTGCCTTGATGTTGCATGTAGCGTGGGTGTCCCTAGGTTTTGGTGGGAGCGCCACTTTTTGGTGCCAACATGTCCTGTGACAAATTGCACAAATGTTACAAGAACAACATGAATTCATTTAGATTTGTCTTTAGCAGAGCTTTATATTAGGGATTGTATATTACTGTCCACCTCCTAAAGGAAACTGCTGCTGAGGCAGATTTAAAAGGTTGTTAAAATTGTTACTGATTTTCATCTGGCATCGAAATATTGCATTTAAAGATCTAATACGTGAAATAATCTACGTGTAATCATGTTTACAACAGCTGTTCATTAAATCTAACAAACGTGGCAGGTGCATTGGGTGTAAGATGCACTAAGAGCCTGAAATAAATGGGAACAGCTTTTTCCCGGGCTTCCAGGTGCTTTGTGAACTTCTCTATATCAGTTTCTGTGAAAGTGAAGCCAGTCTGCCCTGTTTCCCCCAAATAGTTCCATCAAACCAAAAAGCAGTGCTGTGGTAAATTAAACTTGATGTCAAATTTCAGCATCAGGATTAGTAATAAGCACTTGTAAATTAACTCTATGCTCTGGTGTTTTCTTTGTTTTATTATTTGCAATCCACTATTTACATCTATCTGTCGCCTCTATTGTAAGATCTTCTGTATAAACTAGAGTTGTTGATGGAATTTCACCTCCTCTCTGAGGTGATATACTCAGTTTATAAGAATCCTAATTTTGAGTAATTGGAGTTGAGCTTTTTTCTTTTTTCCTCTATAAAGGCTTACAGAGTCAAAGGGCCATATTAGTGTTGGCCACTGGAATTCCATGGTTTTGAAATCTTAGCCTGAGCTGCTTGTGGTTGGGTTTCTCAGACAGGGAGATTTGAGTGAGGGTCACTGTGGCGGAGGAATGGTGCTACAATGCTTGTGTGGTGTTTAGCTATTCAGCAGAGCTTTGTGGTTTGAGACAAAGTCAGGTATGGCGCACTCATTGCTCGCTTGTACTCCAAAGTCATACATTCCTCTGGCAAAGCTCGTGCGCCGGGCTCTCTTCACGAATGATAACGGAGCCAAGACTGTGGACTGCTGACAGGCAAATTCGAGGATATGTTGTTTGTCTACTAAAACACTGATGAGGTAACATCTGAATGCTTTTGTGTTTTATTAGAACGACTAAAATCATCTTAACCTTTTCCACATAAATACAACCTATGATTTAAAGATGTTTGCAAAGGTCACACAGTAATTACAAACTCATAAAGTGGCGTAGCCCTTAAATTTAATAATCTCACACTGATTTATCTCATTTGCTCTCATTTGCTGTCTTTCCCGGTAGTTTCTGAGACCATGTGGTCTATTGTATTGTTTTAGGCTGTGTGATCATGTTTAAAGACATGCCAACAGTGTGTGCGATGTCTCCAGGTAGACACGGGAGTCACTTCTGCTTCTGGCTTCATGTATATATTGATCTGTTTAGTGCAGAGTTTAAAATGAAAACAAAAAGAGGAAAGAAAGCCCATTCATTTTCTCGAGCATGAAAAGGTCACAGAGACATCTTCTAACGTGCCCTTTTTTCAGAGAATTGTTTGGTCCAGCTGTCACAGCAGGAGAAAAATAAAATCTGTTACAGATCAATCCGTTTGAAAGCCCCTTTTAAAATTGTGCTCGGCACTCCATTGACAGATTAGGGCTTATCAAATGCCCAATCTTAAAAGGAACAGAGCGTTAGCTAACCACAGAGGCATTTATATATATGAAATAGCTTATGGAGCAGTTACAGTGGTGGTTTGTTTTTTTTAAAGTAAATGTTGTTGATCTTAGCATAAGGCTATGCAATTATTACAATAATAATTATCCCTTAATATTTACCACATCACATTTTGGGTTATTTAGACCAAAATACTCAATTCTGCTCTACAAGGGCCTGATATCCACTTATGAGGACATTATACTGCTACTGTTCTCTCAAAATTTTAAACTAATATCCTCATATGTGGCTCTTATTTTTCAAAAAAAACAAAAATAAGGTTAAAAAGAAAATCTGGTAATTCTTTGTTTTTACATTCATCGGGCCCCAATGTGACCAAATATCAAAGAGAAATTAAAAATGCATGCTGTGGAAGAGTTCGGGTCTTAGGAGTAATAGGCAGACAAATGGACCAAACATCAGTGCGTGCTGATATCAGCCTCTTTGCAAATAAAACAACGTTTATCGATATGAGGGATCAGATTTTCTCATTTGTGTCTGAATGTTCAAACGTTCGTCATGAAAAGCTATTAAGGCGTGTTTATACCAGCAAAATCAAACCAAATAAAAGGAAAATGGGTATTTGCATTGGCTATAAGCCGAGAACAGCCAAGAACTGATTTATTCATACAAAATCACAAAATGGGTAAAGTGTAACTGGCTACTATAAAAACAGGAAGATATGTGAAGGGAGTATTTGACTCCCTTCTCCTCTTTAGTAGATTCACCTTGTAAGGAGGCGAGAGGGAGTCAAGTTGGGGAGGGAGGGTGGGGGTGGTTAGAGCAAAGGAGCTCAGTCCTCTTCTCTGTTCTGTCATGGGAAACACAGAACAGGGGGTTTTCAAAGGGCAGATCTGCCCGAGGAAAAAAGAATCCCATTTTCATCAGAATACAGTCTTGACACATTTGTGCAGCTTCAAAGTGACTGCAAGTGCAGACTTCAAGGTATCATATGTATGTTTTATCAATGAGTAGAGGTGAGGAAGAATAGGAGGGAACTCGGGAGTAAAAAGAGGAGAAGAAATGAAGGGGAGGATTTGAGGGATGAGGAGGAATCGTGTGGGAAATCTTGGCCTTGGGAAAAAATGTTGATAACGACTCAACAAAAGAGAAATGTAGTTATGGTGCTGGGTGCGCTGTCTGCCACGGACGTGAATCAAGGAGTCTATGCAGCTATGCAGCTCCTTTAGCAAGTCAAATTCGGTATTACGTGTCTGTTGAATAAAGCTCTACTGTGCTATTTCTTTTATTCCATGCAAACCAAAGAAGGAAGGGGGGAAAATAGACTGACATCTTGCGGCCCTCCTGTGTCAGCATGAGGATTTAGTGGCGATTTGTTGCATAAAGCTGATTTTTCTCTTTATTCTCTTTTGAGTCTTGTCCATACCTCCCACAAAATCCACGTGATACTCTTTGTTGCACTCATTTATGAGTCTGCTGCTTTTTCGCCTTCATTTTTTTCCACATTCCCCTCTTTTAACCCCATCTCTGTGCAGTCTGGATTGTTGATTAATACTGCAGCCGTTGGATAACAAACTTTAATCAACCACTGCGAAGTGAATCTCTTGGTTTTCCGTTTATATTTCCTCTAATATTCTCAATTTCCCCCTCTGCTGCTTGCATACCGAGTTATTTATGTGTGTGTGTGTACGTGCAGCATGTGGACAGAGATGATGTACGCATACGTGTTAAAATTGTAGAGAGGGTGATGCTCTGTTGGAAGGCAGCGCGTTCATTTAGCAAGTGCCTAATGCTGTGGGTGCTGTGACTGACTGAACACTAGAGAGGAAGCAGCCAAGCACTCGGCTCGGCTGCCAGAGTGCCGGCATGGGAGCACCGGGGTGGAGGAATCGCTTTTGTGCCCTCGTCCACTGGGAACACTCTCCAGAGATTTAGCTGTGAGTTTACACCCTGCCTACTTGACTGTATGCCTGCCCAAGTATCTCGTCACTGGGGAGATAGAGAGGGCTTTGAGAATTCCCACCATCCTTCCTTGCTTTGGTCTTAGATGTAAGTAGTTGTAGCTGATGAAAAGTGGCATTTGCTTTACAGCAAAAGGTCTTCCAGGTCATGCGCGTTTGCTTTTATTGTTTTCTTTTCTCTTTGTTTGCAATTCCTTAAGCTTTATCCAGTGTAGATGTTTGTGTATGCACAATGCACTGCAGTAAAAGTAACATCAGGCCCTTCTCCTGTTCCAGTCAAAGTTGCGTTGATGGCAGCTTCCTCAGTTCCCGTTGCCAGCAGACCGGTTTTAATTAGCGGGACATTCTGGAGAGTAAGTTAGCGACCGAGTGAGGGAGTGAAGTGAGCGTTAGTGACAGTCTTTCCCAGCTGATATTGATAAAGAAGAAGAAGAGAGGCTTTGATTCTGCTCTTCACTAAGCCCAGGAGAGCGTGGATCGCAACGGCGATAGCATAGTTGAAAAACGAGCAGCAGTTGGAGGAGAGGCCTCACCGCACTAATGCACATTTTTATTATGTTAACAGACCGTGTCTTAGACTTCAAATTAAAAGCTGAGTTGTAATCACTGGCTCATCAAGTGGTTTTAATCTGTAGACTAGTAGTTTCAGGAGATATCCTGTGTTTGGGGATGGAAATCATTGCCTGCTTTGAGACTTGTTCTCTCTCTGCTTCAAAATGAAGCTAAATCCTAATGAAATCTCAGTAGATTTGAACTCCATAACAACTCAAGTTGTGATCTGGTTTTAATTAATTTTATTATTTCATTTCACGTCAAATGACTTACAGATATTGTAGTTTGTAGTACACAAAAGTCCTGAGATTACACCTGTGCGTCCTGTAGATTGACAGTGATGAGTGCCAAACCCGCGGTGAAGCATTTCTATAACTCGTTGTAGTTTTATGAAAGGTAAAGGTAATCTGCCCTCTCCGTACAGCCTAGCAGGCGTGCTTGTGGGGATGGACCTCTCATTGCTATATCGTGTCCAGCTGTCAGCTCAAATCAAAGAGAATCGGTGCATATTGCTCTTGACTTTAGAATACTGCTATTCTTCCTGCCACAGTATATGCTGGTAGCTGCTCACACTGCCCCTGCAAATGTCAGAGCGCACTGGCTTTGTTCTTTCCTCACTCATCCACCCTCAGACATGGCATAAGTGCCACAAGGTTTTACTCTAGTGTGTTTCTGTCTTTCTCTTTATAGTTGTGATGACAAATGTACTCGGGAGGTACTAGACTGTCAGCTTCACTCTTTGTGTGTGTGTGTGTATGTCTTCTCTCTTGTCTACAGCCACCAGTTCCACAAAGCTTGAAGACCTGAGCTTTCTTGATGAACAGCGCAATACCCCCCTCCGGACATCCATTCGCCTACCCTGGCATAATACAGGAGGAAGGCCCCCTCAGGACGCTAAAGGTGACTGGGCTATTCATACTACTGCTGTAGGCACTCAGGGGAGATATTTGTAAAATAAACGTGTAAAATATCGCAGTACATAGGATAATGTTATGTGGTATGACTCTGAAAAACCCTGAAGTTAATAGGCAGCCAACGGTAGTTCTGAAGTTTCCAAAGTACCACGTCTGAGTGCAGAGCCAACAACAAAACTGTGCAAATACTTGAACACTGCAATGTAAACAATGCAGCACTTATGGGTATTAACATTATCCTCAAAAGCCTTTTTTTGGCTTTTAAATCATGCCTTTTTTCCCAGCTAACTTTTATCTTGGTTATGTGTTTTGAATCCTCTGAGAGATCCTGCAGATTAAATATTTCATGGGAACATGAATTACTGAATAAGTCATCACTGGATATATACTCAGACTATTTAGTCTTCCTTTTGAAAATGTCCTCTTTCATTTTCACTCAGTCTCAAACATGAAGCTGATACATAAGCATATGGTCAGTGGTTCTGAGCAGGTTTTTTCTACATGAATTCGTACATACGCAACAATCTTAAACAATTGGATTCTTTTCTATAAATTTTATGGGAGATTCAGTTCAACTCAATTCAGTATTATTTATGCAGCGCCAAATCACAACAACAGTCGCATCAAGGCACTTTATACTGTAAGGTAGACCCTACAATAACGCATACAGATGAAAACCCAACAATCATATGACCCTCTATGAGCAAGCACTTTGGAAATAGTGGGAAGGAAAAACTCCCTTTTATCAGGAACAAACCTCTGGCAGAACCAGGCTCAGGGAGGGGCGGCCATCTGTAGCAACCGGTTGGAGAGAGAGAAGGAAGACAGGATAACATACATGCTGTTGAAGAGAGCCAGAGATTAATAACAAGTATGATTCAGTGCAGAGAGGTCTATTAACACATCTTGAGGGAGAAAGGTGACTGAAGAAGAAATATTCAACGCATCATGGGAATCCCCCAGCAGCCTACACCTATTGCAGCATACCTAAGGGAGGATTCAGGGTCAGCTGATCCAGCCCTATCTATATGATTTATGGTATTTGTTTTTCAGATTTGGGTGTGATGGCACCACCTTTACCTAAATTTTGCAACAGTAGGTCAACATTTCAGTGCAGTTCATTGCAGTTGTATTCATATATTGCAAAAATCCCAACATGTGCCATCTTAGGAAACTCAACCTAGTACGCTGAGGACCTTACAGTTCTGATTTGAGCAACATTTAGTGACTTCCTTTTTGACTGGGCGAACCCTCCGACAGAACTAGACTCGGGATGAGCAGCACTCGTTTGATTGCCATGAGAGGAGAGTGAAAAGAAAGGGGAAAAAAAGATGAGAAGGAGAAAAGCTTCAACTGTGGGAGAGAGAATACACAAACTGACATGCATGAACAATGAAATGGAGAAGAGGTGAGGATGTCGGTGCACCATGTGAGGCCTCCTGAAAGCAAAGGCCTGTCGCAGCATAATAAGTAAGGGGTGATTCAGACGTTAGCTGAGCGAGCTTTAACTATAAATCTATGAAAGGTTTTGAGGCTAATCTTAAAATTAGAGATTGGGTTTGGCTCCCAACCCTAAACAGCCAGCTGGTTCCACAGGAGCGAAGCAGCTTTAGCCTCTGCTTGTCATTCCGGCTTAGGATACTGAAAAAGCAAGTCATGGTCATTAGGGGCTTTATATTCAAGAAGATGGATTTGAAATCTAAGGGGATCCAATAAAGAGAGGTTAATAAAAGATAACTCTTTTTCTAGTTCCCGTCGATACTCCTTTTGCTCAAGTTAGAGTTTTTCAAACACTGTACTTATTTTGCTGGTATAGTAGAAGGTGGTGATCATTTCAAGTGTCTCAGAACCAGCTCGTTCGCTTTTTGGTTTCATTGTAGGGCACTAGAAACATAAACAGACCTACACCTGCCAATATAAACACTCTCAACTGCCCCTCCAATTACAATAGGCTTTTGTGAACACAGGCAAACTCGCAAGGTGAAAACACTAGCAGCTAACAGCAGTGATAGTTGTAATGTTGAAAGGTGCATTAGCACTAAAGGTAGCAGTCATTTAGTGATGTTAGTTAACAAGTGTTATGAGATCTAATTAGTGCTGAAGTAGACCAGATAAGAGTCCTCTTTCAGGTCTTCACTCTGATTCCACTTAATTGAAAATGTATCCTCTACAGTGTTCAGGGTTTTTCATGTATGTGGCTCCTTCTGGGAAGAAGAATGCGGGAGATGCTCAAAGCATGTTTGTAGGTTAACTGCAACGGAAAACGATTTATTACAGTAAAGTTTCCAGCATTTAAAAGAAGTAATCATTTGTTAACTTCCCGGAGACATGGGGAAAAAAAATAGAAGTAGTGTAAACAATTTTAATCTGTTTCATTTCTTTTCCCGTTTCCTTCAGCGCGTTTTGCTCCCTACAAACCCGTGGACATCATGCTCAAACCTTTGCTGTTCGAGGTTCCCAGCATCACCACAGATTCTGTGTTTGTGGGCCGAGATTGGCTCTTTCAGCATCTGGAAGATGTCCTGAAGGCCGGCGAGTCCACAGAGAACCACGGTGCTGTGGTGGTGGGCAGCGTGGGGTATGGGAAGACGGCCATCATCTCCCGACTTGTGGCGCTGAGCTGCCATGGAGGACGCATGCGTCAGATCGCCTCCAACAGTCCCAGCGCCTCCCCGAAAAGTAATTAGTTTTAGTATTTGCCTTTGGATGTGAGCACTACATTAACTGCTCGTGTTTAGCTAATGTTATTATAATTTCATTTCAACATTAGCTTGCAAAGTGTGGGAGGGAAGTAATTATATATTCGTTGGCAATATAAAATCAAGTTGACTAATATTACATTTACCTTACAAAAGAATGCCCTCACACACAACTAATGTTATTAATGCTAGCATATACATATATAGAGAGATGTTAGTTTATATTAATGTAATAACTTTATATATTGGTGACCATGTGCATGTCTTCCAGCTGGCCCAGGACAAAGCACAGAACTTCCTCTCAGCCAGCCTCCACAGCCCACTCCACCATCCAGTGCTGCCAACACACTGAGGACCAGCAGTTGCCCAGGAACTCCCGAGATGCAGCGGCACAGGGAGGAGGCTGTCAAACGCCTGGCTGCAAAGGTGCGCCTTTCAACATCTAAGAGAGCTCACAGTAACAAAGAAGCAGGAATCAAAGAAGCTGAAAAAAGATTGCACTAGTTATGGTGGTGTTTACTCAGGGAAAAAATGTTTGGTGTGTGCACTGGATCAAAAAAAGTAATTTTAACAATTTTCAACAGTGAGTAGATTATTTTTTGTTTTTGATGGATGGATTTGTTGTTTCTTCCTTTCTTTTTTAAAAAAAAAAAAAAAAAAAAGGAAAAAGAAGGAAAATCGACCAAAAAGCATCTCAGGTTTTACCAAGTACTTCTACAACAGCTTCAGTCTGACTTCTGAAAACTCCTCTTTAATAGTGACCACAGATAATTGTGATATATTCTGTTGAATGATGCATAAAATTATACATAACAATAAGGGTAGGTTGCAGTTTACTAGTCAGTGATTAGAACCTCCTCAGGGAGCAACAACCCACAGCGAGCCCTGTCAGCCATGACCTGAGAGCACAGAATGTAAACACACACCAACGTCAAACAGAGCCAGCTTCATCAATATTAGACGTCATTTAGGAATTTACAAACATCAACACACGTTTCAAATAGCAACACCATTTATCTAGGCGGCTATCAGTTATACCGACATGTATGGCACTACTACTGCTTAATTACTGGTTGGTATCCGTTCCTGTGTCAACTTCAAATAGGTGCTTAAATATATTGTAAGGCCGCCTGTTCAAGTGTTGAACTGGGATGTTTGAACATGATAAGGATCCTCAAAATTCCATGAAGCGGAGCAACACTGACTACTGAGGACAGTGCTTACTTTTTTGACAGATGAATATTCCATCTGTTGATTTTTCTGGCGTTACAAGGATCGCAAAATAAAGTCTAAATACTGCCTCTCTGGGAAGTTTACGTGTCAGCGCTGTTGAGCAGAAGATTAAGTGTTTTCTTGTATAAGCTTGTCAACATTTTTCACAAGATATAAAGTACTGCACGGTAACAGCTTTACATGTGTTCTGTTACTCCCCCACACCGTCAGTAACATTGTTAACCACTTGTCTGTGACCGAAACCCCCCCCCCCCCAAACATGCATACCAGACACTGAGCATATTTCTGCACATCTTTCTCTTTCAGACTTGTGAAGTGGACAGACAAGTCCTCGATGTTTCACTTTAAAATGTTCCTCTCTCGATGCACGCCGACTAAGCAGTGTGCGGTTTTTGCCTACGACTCTTTTATTTTAGTTTTGGAATTGTTCGCTCTGTTTCCACTGAAATTTCTCTGTCGATTTTTCACTCCCACATCTTTACTCGCACCACCTCTTCTTGTGTTGCTGAGGGTTCAGTCACATAGCAGGTGCACGTTCACTACATTTTGGAAATACTGCTTGCTAAAAGCACCATTTGATGACTTTGGCACTGCTATTGCCTTGTAGCAGGTCTAATAAAGATGATTGGGGGCCACCGGGATTCAGAGAAGATTTGTGATCCACTGTTGTAGTCAGTTGAGTTTGAATAGTGCTGTGATGGTAGGTTGTAAGGTAATTTAATAGGTGGCAGCTTTGTGAAGGACTTTCTCAGTGGATGTGACGTCTCCTACTGATTCTGCTGCGTTTAATGGTACTGATTACAACCTGTTGTCCTTCTAACACCTTTAGAATTTAATACTCTTATCCTGTCAGGGAGGCCTCCTAATTAGTGACCCTGTCAAAGGGGACAGTTCATGCACCAGACAGCTAGGGTAATGCAGTGAGCTTCATGTAAATGTCTGTGAAACTCAAGCAGTATCTCTTGAGCCAATTATGGTGAAAAGTGTTTCCAATAGGCGCCTTCACAGGGGCTCTGTTCCTGTGATGTGTGATGCAACGCTGAGCAGCTTCTGTCAGATTCTGCCAGTGCTTTTTTAATCATTGATTTAAAAGTGGTCTCATAACAGGAGCACTGAGGCTACTACCCTTTCTGCTTTATTCTTATTATCGAGACGTGCCTTTAGGTAACATTTCTGAAAATGCATTTATTGTTTTGCCAGCAGATGAGCTACCGAGGTTTGACTGCAGAGCCTTGCATCATCGTGTGTCGAGATTCGTATTGCTCATTGATGAGGCGGTAGTCTGCGTGACTTGTATGCTAAATTAAATCATCACTGCAGTAGGGGGCTTATTAAGAGTTGTGTTCATGCACACAGCAGGTTACTTGACTTTGTACAATAATAGGCATTCAATATATCAGTTTCCCTCTTTGTTATGTCACATTTGTGATGAAGCTCAAAAAACGCGTGACGCAAAAATGACAGAAAGGAGTGTTCGGACTTCTCTCAGACGTTTGCTGCTTTTAGGCTAAAGCATAACATCAGAGAAAAATTCTGGTGGTCGTGATTTTTGACAGTTTCTGGAGAAGATGTGAATCAGTGGTTGTGTTATTGTTTCAGTTGGTCCATCTTCTGACTGGATGTCACATGTTTTCCTTACTAAAGATGGGTTATATACATCCAGGGAGTTCAGCTATAATTTTTAAAATCTTACCTCCCTCTTTTCTAATTTGCGCTAGCTTTAATTGTGCCTTTATTGGCATGTGAGTTATATGTTATTATTTGAAAAAGAAAGAACCATAAATATGCATTTAGATCTGTGCTGTGGGGAGAAGTTTGGGTCCAAAACATTTATTGATGCTAAATGTTAAAAAAAAAAGTCTCATATCTTGAGGCTTTAGTCATTTTTCTAGAAGCTGGTCATCGGTTTTCTGTGGAGAACTAAACAGCAACAGCTGAGGTTGAGCCGTCAGAGGAACCGATCACCTGCTCCTCCTCCTGTGGGCCTGGAAGTGTGTCAGCTCCTCCAGGTTGGACTGTAATTAGTACAGTCATCTTCCTTCTTCTCCACCTCTGTCCCTACATTTTCCTTTTAAATCAGACCTCCTTTGAATGCTGCGGAAACCTGCTCAGGTACAGAAGATTCTACCTTTAGATATCCACCTGGGATCTACTCACTTCTTTTTATAGCTTTTCATCCGTTGCCCAATCTCTTCATCATCCCTTCTGTGTGAAATAATGAAAGGATAAAATCATGTCTTTGACATTGTAGAGATAATATGTAGTTTTATGGAGGCTTGTTGGTATCAAAAGCCTCACTTACTTACTTTGTCATGGTAGTTTTTCAGTCACCAGAGATGTTGGTGTTTGTAAACGCTTTAAAGTTATCAAATGTACCCATCAGTCAGTGAATCATATTTTTAATTCTTCCTGATTCTCAAAAAGCAATGGCTTCACTCGCGTTTGTTCTCGTTCCTTTTGTCTTCCAGGTGGTGGCTTATCATTATTGCCAGGCAGATAACACGTACACTTGCTTGGTCCCAGAATTTGTGCACAGCATCGCAGCCCTTCTGTGCAGAGCTCATCAACTGAGTGCGTACCGGGAGCTGTTGCTGAAAGAGCCCCACCTCCAGAGCATGCTCAGTCTGCGCTCCTGTGTCCAAGACCCCATGGCTGCTTTCCGGAGAGGAGTCCTGGAACCGTTGGCCAACCTTCGGAAAGGTAAAACACTGTAGTTGTATATTGCACTATTTCATTTTCATCGTGTATGAGACCACTAATCTCATTTCATAGTATTTTAATATTTAGTTTATTTGTAAATGTCTTTGCAGAGCGAAGGATTCCAGAGGAAGATTACATAATCTTAATAGACGGGCTGAATGGCTCTGAGTTCACTCAGATGACAAAATATTCACTGTTATAATCACCTCGAGTCAGAATTACAGATGTCACATTATACTGGTGATGAGTTTTAGTTTTAAAAAGTTTATCACTCTTTCTTCCCTCTCGGTAACTACTCTGCTTATCCGCACACTTTACGGCTGATTAAAGTAACTACTGCTAATGGCATTCACTCTTCTGTTGCTGCAGCTGCTTCTCTCACACACTCAGAGACTCGCTTCCCACAATGAACTCACACAGGTGCAGTTTGGCTGTTACACTGTTGAGTGAAGTACTGGATACAGGCAAGCTGTTAAGGGCTTGATTCTTAACTTAATTACCAGTTTCGTGTCTGCTCTTATCCTCTACTATCTGCTTTCCAAGCGCTCTGAGCTGAAGCTTATCAAAAAGTTTGAACACTCAAGACTTCTGTTGTTATATTTTTTTATACAAATTGAATGAAATTTGCACAGGCTGGTTTAACTAAGCATCTTTAACTAAGTGCTTTTACAGTCTTACCTTTTAATATATTTTAATGTTATTAGTGCTAGTTTTCACTTACTTAATATACTGTATTTTTCGGACCATAAGGCGCACCGGATTATAAGGCGCATTAAGCGAAACAAAACAGTCAGATAAGTCAACTCATTTTTCTTGCTTCCTCCAATCCACATTGATTCATAAATGCTGAATTCTCTTGCAGCTGCTCTATTCCCATGTTGTTGCAGCATATTAATGACTAACCTTTGTATTGTGGATGGATTACCTCAGTTGTTCTCCTGATTGAAGTTTGGTCCGTTTACAGCATCCCGCCATGCGATTGCATTTGTCCCTAACCCTCGGGAACCCTCACATTAACTTTTATGAGTGAAAAAAAGTTAGCCTTCATCCTCTAGCTTCACTGTGTTTATGTTATGCTAACATAGCTGTGTCGCTAGCATATCATTTTATACCAGCTAGCCAAGCTTCAGTAACCCTATAAATGTCACTGCTGTTTAGTTTTCTGTCTTCATTTATGTCGAAAGGGACGGCAGAGCTGTACATTTAAATTTTTTCAGAAATCTCTTAGTCATGTATATCATGTTTAGGTGGAACTAGTGAGCTAACTTCTAACTCCGTTAAATTTAATAAATTTTGTTTTCATGGATGCTTGGATGTTGAACTTAATAGTTACACCTGATAAAGCATCAACGCTGTCGATTTTTGAGAAAATTAAAGGATTTTAAGTGTGGCTTATAGTGCAGGAAAAAAAAGTATGCCGGTTGTAGCCAACAGTCCTCCTGCACTTACAGTTCACACTGGCCCTGTTTCCCAATCCATAAAACACTGTAAAACACATTTATTGATTTGTTGACCAGAACATTTCATATCCTAAATCGGAAAATCTAACACTGTGGCAACCCTAGAAAAGAAATGAATCAAAATTCTCTCATTTTAACAAATGTCTAGCTGGACATGCCGTCACCTCTCTAGGCACTCACTCACTGTCACCAGACCCTGCACATTTTTACATTTTGACAAGTGTTTCCTGAGCTGCTCCCGCTTGTTATTCTACTCTTTACAGAGTCAGGCATATCCAGCAACATTCAGGAAAGAATTGAGACACATGACCTGCAGGGCAGGAGAGAGATGAGTCAGTCACTTTGAGCTGACACTAGGTTGACCAGTTCCAGAAATGCTATGGACTTGGATTAAATTCACGCTGCTGACAACTGAGGCTTTGACACTACTGATGAACTACATGAAAACTTATTTTCCTTGCTGGGGGAAAAAAGAAAGCACTGAGCCTTGGATAATAATGTGGTTTTTGATTGACATCTGGAATTTGAGTTATTATTGCTCAGTCAGAAGCCAGGGTCGAGTGTTGTCCATCAGTGTGGGCTGTACTATATAGTGAATTCAGCCTAGCTATTAAGAATTCAGGCAAGGCCCTGTCAGTGTGGTGAATCAATATATTGTAGCGCTGATATTTTGTATTCACCTCTTATGCTCTTCTATTAATGCATTAGAATTGGTTTTTTGACGTGGAAAGATGTTCCAGGTGACTGCACTTAAAGTAATACATTTCGACTACACTGCAACATCCATCCATCCATCCATCCATAAGCAGAACACTGCAACATATGTGTTGTAATGTCTTCTGACAAAGTGAAACAGTGTTTAATGAGAGGGAGTTACTGTTTGTGTGAATTTGCTAGGGTGACGTTTTTAGCCACCTGGAGGCTGGCAAAGCAAGAACAGCAACAACAACAAGGTTGCAGTCGGTTATCGGAGATGTGTTTTTGTTGTCCGTGTGGTAGATTTCATAGTAACAACTGTGCTGGAAAGGAAACGTGTGGTTTAAGGCATATGTAACAGTAGCTGTTTTTTTTACAACCTCTGTTAGTGAATCCTGTGCACATGCTGGTCTGTGGCAAAGGATAGCACATTGTTAACCATGCCATATGTGTCTTTTACTTTCTTGTAATCATATTTTTCTTGTTATATTTCTGTTTTGTTCACATTCCCACTGTAACCACTTAGCAGTTGTCTGCAGTAATGAATCAAATGGCACTGTTGTTTTAATGGGAGCTATATGACGACTTCGCATGTGAAAACCTCGGAGTCGGTTTGACAATGTTTTTGTAAATCAGGCTCCTATGATGTTCAGTAAGTTCCCTTTAAGTGCAATGGAAAGGCTGTTAGTCACTGACTGAAAATGTCTAATTTTCCAAAAATGTAACAGAAGTCAGTTAAATAGTTTTTAAGAGAGTTGGCAGTCTTTTGCAGAAAAACCCTGTATGTCCTCTCTTTTTATTGTTTTTTTTTTGGGGGGGGGGGGCTACGAGTCCACATATTTGGGTAAGATGCAGGAAATGGTTGCAAAATCACAAAGAAATTCCAAAATTGAATTCTCTATGTCCGGTGGGACGTGATGAGAAATATTACAAAAGCAGAATTCAAAATGAAAACAATGAACAAACAGGGCTGCGTACAACCACATGCCATGACACATAACGACAGCACAATGCTTAATAACAGAATTAATGATAAACTGAAGATATTCTACGATAACTGGACCATGCACAGCATTCAAAATAAAATAAATAGAGAAATAAATACAGTAAATAAAGAAAATGTATATAAAATGTTGTTTGGACATGATGGTTGTCAGTCCTGCTCCATGCAATAGACTATAATGACCATACACTTGCATTACTCAAAGGTTCTTGAAACTGAAATATGAGCTAATGATGATGGTTCCTACTTCCTTCAAAAGTTTTTAGAGCAAGTTCCTACAAAAGATCAAAAGCACAAACTGTACGCTCCATGCTGTATTCTCATACCGTTTCCCCTAACATTAAAGCTCTGGACACAGCAGTCAGCAGCATTGCCATTCAGTGCAGACAGTGGTTACATTCGGCTTTGTAAGTTATCTGAACCATTTGGCCATCATTAATATGCAAAAGCCATCGGTAAACCTGCGTCTGTGTGTGTATGGCTTTGCTATCTAAGCTTTCGGCTACAAGTTCAGAAACTCTGCAGCTTAGTGTTTGTATAAGCTGCAATTTAGCTTGAAATTGGAAGCACTAAATGATCGACTTTAAAGCATTATCACTTCATACTTGTAATATTATGCGTGTACATTTGTACTTGTCGCTTGTACTCAGGTGTCTCTTGCAAAAAACCCCTCAGTGAATAAATAAAGCTTATCTGCTTTACTGCCCGACTAACTCGGGGCATAGCAAAAATGAATCATGGAAGAATAATCAAGATAGCATTGTTAAGACAAGAAAATATGAAGGCATGAAATGTTTCTTATTTGCAGACAGAATCAGAGTTGTGCATAGAGATGAAATTGTCACGCTATTGTTTTGTGCTTTGAACAGACAAATAGCATCTCACCTCGGAGGAAGGGTTCGATATATTGGCCCTTGCCTGCTAGACTAATATCTGGACAATCTCTGAGGTGTTGTTTGCACCCCCTCCCCCCAATCTTGTGGATTGTGTTCGGTATGTTTTATTGAGCGTGTGCATACATGTGCTTGTGTGTGTTTGTCTGTTTGCGCTGCCTTCTCATGATGAGGGAGAGGAAAAATGTTATCTTGCGGAGGCAATGTTTCTCTAGCCTCAGACAGGCAGAGGATTGGAGGATTAAGGTGCATTGATTTCTCCAACCCCTGGGACACAGATTGAAATGTGAGCCCTAGTTCAGACCTCTGCTTGCCCGCTAGCTACCATCCCATCCATCCCCTGCCTCTTAATACTCAGTTTCCCCACTCCTGTTTTCCTCACAGCCACATTTTGAACAGTAACAAGTGTCTGCTTTGGCCTGATAGCTCAGCATGCTTGCTTCCCCACTGCTCAAAGAAACTCTTCTGATAATACACGTACACAGGCAGATTTTGTTTTTCTTAATGGCAGCTCAGGATGCAAAGAATATTTTTGCTTTTAATTAATTAAATTATTTATTTATTGGCTGTGGTATTGAGTAATACAGCTGTGTCTGTAATGCAAACACTGCACCAAATTACTTTTTTTCATGCATTGACACTTTAATAGTACATTGAAGCTCAGATGTATGTTTTTATGTCACGCTCTGTCTTTATCTTGTCTTCAATAGGAGATCACCAGCCTCCTGCCCTTCTCCAAAATCTCCCTGGATGACTTTTCTGACAACAAAGAGATCAGCAATGACCTCAACTCATATATCCAGTATCGTATCAACGGCAGCAAGGACATCATGAACAATATTAGCCTGAACGGCAAGGCCGAGCCTATCACAGTCGGCAAGCTAAGTAGCCACCTGATCTCCCGCAGCCAAGGGTCCTACCTGTATCTCAAACTCACCCTGGATCTGTTTGAAAGAGGCCACCTCGTGATCAAAAGTGCCAGTTACAAAGTCGTGCCTGTTTCACTGGCAGAACTGTACCAGTTACAGTGTAACATGAAATTCATGACCAATTCAGCCTTTGAGCGCTCACTGCCGATCCTCAACGTATCGCTCGCCTCGCTGCACCCCCTGACTGACGAGCAGCTGTTCAACGCCATCAACGCGGGGTTCGTCCAGGGGGAGCTACAATGGGAGGACTTTCAGCAACGCATGGAGCTGCTCTCGTGCTTTCTCATCAAACGGAGGGACAAGACGCGCATGTTTTGTCACCCTTCCTTCAGAGAGTGGCTGGTGTGGAGAGCTGATGGAGAGAGTACGGACTTCCTTTGTGACCCCAGGTCAGTTTTCTGCTAATGCAATACCTTCGCAGCTCTCAATTTGGTTTGCAGGCTTCTGTAATGCATTTAGAGTTTGCGTATGTTTCAGTAATGCATTTAGAAAAGGTTCTTGAATTGCACAAATAGGCATGTAGGACAGTAAGAAAAGTACAACTAATGCTGCAGAATAATATGATAAACGTGTCTTCATGTGAATGAAGTTTTGCATCTCAGAGTGCTTCTGAATTAGTTGTTTTAGGTCTCTGACAGCTTTAATCATGCCTAAATTTGGTGTCCATCCTGTCGGTTGTCACAAAGTTCTTACCTAAAATGTTTAAAGCAGTGTCCTGCTTATTTCCGGTCCTCAATTTTAATGCAGGAGAGCAGAATTTAACGTGGGATATGTCTGCAGAAGGGGAGAATAGCTGGCTCTGGATGTATTAGAGGCAGTAATTCAGTGTTTTTCTTCACATATCTGCGCAGAAATCGGTCCATAATAAACACTGCAGACTGCACCAAAGCTTCCATTTGTAAATAAACCCATTTAGTCAGCAGTTTGCATACGCAGCCCTGCAACATCATAGATCAGATTTCAAGCAGGCTGTTTCACTTCTTCGAGTCGTCTTCTCTTGCATAATGACTCCATTGCATAACATTTGTGAGAATGTGAGAATACAGCTGTGGAAGTGAAGCA
Source organism: Diplotaxodon limnothrissa (assembly GCF_057381915.1). Classification (NCBI taxonomy): domain Eukaryota; kingdom Metazoa; phylum Chordata; class Actinopteri; order Cichliformes; family Cichlidae; genus Diplotaxodon; species Diplotaxodon limnothrissa. Next base: position 15,471,548 of record NC_140598.1, on the reverse strand, counting down.
TGTTAGATTAATGCTCGAATCTTGCAACAATGACATTCAGGCTTCACTGAATGTAATTTGAGATTTTGCAGAAACATTAGACTCCCTGAAGTCCTGTTTGTTGGTGTCAGCTTGTTGCATGCCAAAGTCTTTCCTTTGTCTCAGAAAAAATACACACGGCATGCAGAAAAAAAATTGAGTGTGAAGTGATGTGATGATGTGAGCATTTACAGACACATCACAGCACTAAATTCATTAGCACAAGGCCTGTTTGCGACGTACAGCACATTCAAAAGGTCATCTCAGAATGCACCTTTGATACAGTGAAGCTGTTTGTAATAAAGCAGCACCTCTGCAGATAAATCCTGTGCTCTTTTGGAGCTGTCAGGATTCATCCGAGTTCAGATGCCTGACTGCAGACTTCACCCTCATATCAAACACATCGATTCTCCTTCCACTGCCTCTCCCCGGTCTGAATTGTTCACATGTGCTGGTACCGTATTATAATTGTCAAATTTCAAATAACAAGCCGCACCAGCGTTGTTAGTGGATTACTCGCTCCCTCATCTGCTTGTTTGCAACCCACTAATTTGCGCTGCTGTTGGCAGCTTGCATTGGTCATCGGTAAAATGAACTGCTGCGTCTGTGCTCATGAATTTGTGCTTTGTTAGTAGATCACCCGCACAACTTTTGACTCCTGATCAGTGCTTTTTTTTTTTTTGTTGTCTTGCAGCCTCACACTGATTTGCCCTGTTTTAATAAATAGTGCTTTTTGTGAGGGAGGGGGGGTACTGACCTATGCATTTTGCAGATATTGCATGTTGCAATGCGAGGCAGGCTTATCTCTTTTAGCAGTACTTGCAGTGCTTACCTAATTGAAATGCTGGAGCCACACGCAAATGAGAGATTTCAGTCATTCACACTTCATAAATTGAATGATGTCACTTTTTTCCTCCCTGTTGCTCACCTCTGCTCACACGGCGATGCCTCCAAACGGACGAGAGCTGAGCTTCGTATTCTGGTCATTCACAGCCTTCCAGCTCCATCATTAAAAAAACAAAGGCTTGTAGTCTGGCGCAGGAGATGCACAGAGAGACAAAAGCCTCCTGCACTGCCTCTCTGTTTGTGCCTGGGCACAACTAGAGAGGATTTTTATCCAGATCAAAGGGATTCGCAATCATGCATGCCTTTTTAATGAAGTTCTGCATTAATTAGTGCCTCAGTGACACTCTTCCCCCCTGTTGTTCAGAGGGTCATTGCCAAACATTTTTAGCTTATTCACACTAGCTCCAGAATACAATAGTTCTCCATGACAGTGCCAGGCTCCTCGTCATCAGCAGAATGAATCAGTACTTTCATGTCGTTTGAAGCAGAGGAACAATCATTCCTACTGTTGACGACTGAGTATCCTATCTGTTCCCTTGTTTTCTAACCCAGGACCGGTCACGCTCTCATGGCTTTCATGTTATCGCGCCAAGAGGGGAAACTGAATCGGCAGCAGACAATGGAGCTGGGACACCACATACTCAAAGCACACATCTTCAAGGTATAGATGTGGAACCTACGTGGTCTATGCATTCATCTTTATTTGAAATCCATCCCTTGCAGGAATTTCTTGGTGTTCACTTTCTCTTGATTTATGCACTGTGACAATGGTTCACCAGAGGATAAGCCGTGGGATGTGGAAAGCAACATTGACAGCTTATGCCCCTCAGATTTGCTGGTTTTTACATATGTGTGTTTGTGTATTTACTCATGCATTTATGCATCGGCGTGCGTGCAGGGTCTGAGCAAGAAGACAGGCGTGTCATCCAGTGTCCTTCAGGCTCTGTGGATAAACTGCAGCACTGACGGCCTTTCTGCAGCCCTGGCCTCCCTGAGGAACCTCTACACACCTAATGTCAAGGTAAGCCTTTGCTTCAGGTTTGCTCCTGCGCGTCTGTTGAATGCAGAACAATCGGCTTATTAGCTAACGATGAAAAAAACACATTATTGATAACCTGAAATGCCTAAATGCAACAGGTTGCTTTTGTTGAAATGCAAAGTATAAGCTTCTTGAGGGGATATAGGAAACCTTTAAACACTATATATTAAACACACAGTATATGTATCCAATTTTCAGCATTTTCATAACCCTTTTGTTACATTGGAGTAATATAATCATATACACTGGTTAGGTCATTTTAAAGCAAATGCATCTCAGAAATAACTGCAACTTTCTTTAGATTTTAGTTACACTTTTAATCCCCGAATGTTGCTCCACGCAGAGAATGTTTTATTAATAACCGCTGTCCTTTTATATTGTTAATGTGTCCAATTATAATTTGACAGGTAAATGTTAATAAGCTTCGCGCACGAGCCAACTTCCTGTGTACTGCTTTTCAGTCGTGTTTCGAAGGGCGATAATCATTTGGCCTTTCCTGGAAAGGCTGTTCTGCCAGCATGATGCATTCTGGCTCGAAGAAAAATTATCCTCCGTACTTCTTTGCCGTTAGTGTTATTGTTTCAGAGGGCGTTCCATCACCTGGTGTCTGTTTGTGAGTTATTGTATAAATGTGTAGTATTAGTCAAACAGACATTTACAAAATGACCTTATTCTCTCCTCTGGGGGAGGGGTGGGGGGGTTAATTATGCTACAGAGGATCCAGAAAATAACACACACTTTCATCTCCTGTCGTCAAACACTCATTTCACTCTTTGGTTTTGTTTGACTAGGCCTTTATTATTGATTTACTCGTAATGAAAGCGAATACCACACTTGATAATTGCATTCGCTAGAATGTGGCCGTTTCATTTGCCGTCTGAAAAATCTGAAGATGAGAATAAGAAGTTTGATCTCTGTATGAGCCATAAAATGAGTAATGGAAACAATTCTGCTGCTCAAACATGGGTGGTAGTTCACATTTTTAAGTGTATAATTTAGCCAATAAAGAGTAAAATAGTTAAACAGTCATCTCTTCTTAAGAGAATAACATTTATTTTTAATTCAGATTTCTTTCACCTTTAAGTACATGTGATAAAAAATTCACTTCTTTGCAAAGACCTTGAAATAAATATTCAAACGTGAATGCTTTCTGCATTTTTTATTTATTTTTTTGCTTGTATGATCAGGTAAGCCGTCTCCTGATGCTGGGAGGGGCAAACGTGAATTACCGCACAGAAGTCCTGAACAACGCACCAGTGCTTTGCGTCCAGTGTCACCTCGGTCACCAGGAAATTGTCTCACTGCTGCTCGAGTTCGGCGCCAGCGTGGATGTTGTTTCAGAAAACGGCATGAGCCCCCTCTGCTTCTCAGCTGCTGCAGGACACTTGGGACAAGTCATGCTGCTCTGTAAAAAGGAGGCTAAGGTGAGGACTTTTCATATTGTGACTACTTGACAACTCTACTGATGTAGTTTTCTTGTGATCATAGACATTTGGTTTCATTTGGCCATCTTTCTGGATTTCTGGCTTTTTCATATGCAGGGTTTGTATGGGTGCTTGAAATCATTAAAAAAGGCTTGAATTTAAATATTGTCTTTTCAAGGTTTGAATAGTGCTTGAATTTTAGATGTGGTGCTTAAACGTGGTTGAAACCATATTTCATTCACCACAAATAACTGAATGAGTCACAAAGTGTGAAAGCAAAATTTCTCCATCTGGTCTGCCTTGCACCTCTGCGTGCCAGTCTGTTTCAATGTGTGACCCCGCCCTCCCCCTGGGGATGAGTGCACTAACTTGACGTTGCTGTTTTAATGAGTGTTTGATGGAAAACGACACTGGTGGAATTTGCACTCTGAGTCACATGACAGGTGAGTCCTAGTAAATAATTTTCGAGTATGTGTACATAACACATGCTAATTTTAAAACTATTATTATTATTTTGCTAGCTATCAAACGTGCTGGAGAAATGCACTGAGTGTGATAGTACAGTAGTTGGTTATGGCATGGTGATTTATGGTATATGCTGTAAACATAGCTAACATTACTTAGCAGTAGCAGTAATGTGAGTTACTTCACTCAAGTAAAAGCTTTAAACGTTGGTCTGATACTTAACTAGCCAACTTGAGGCTTAAGGGAATAATGGTAATAAGAGGGACTGATCCATATGGGCACAGAGAATAGCCACTTTTTGTGGTACTGAAGTTCCCGGGCTTTCATTCAAAATCTGTTTATCGTGAGCACCCACCCATCAAACATAAAAATTATAAATAGCTTCAAGCTATTTCAAGCTATTGATGCCTGTGGGCACTATCAGCCACTGAGACAACAGACAAATTTTAGTGTTTTAATGAATGAATATTTCATACATTAAGGCTGCCTGTTTATTTAAGAGAGGTGAACAATACATTATAATTATACATAATAATATCACAGATGATAGACTAAATAAATAGATTTTACTTAGATGCTTGTTCATTCTTAAAGTCTTATATGTTGAATTGAACTGAATGTCATCTGTTCAAAGGCTCTCCCAGTCAGTGCTGTTCTCCATGCCTGTCTTACTGTACATGATGTTATTAGCACAAACACTTTAAAAGTTACTGTGACTCAAACATAGAAAAATAGATTTTTTATTTCCCTCACCTAATATTTAAAAGTATTTTATAGCATATAACACCTTTGAAAATATGCTTTGGTTCACATTTAACTCCAGAAAATCATAAATCAAAATAGGGATATTACCTGTCCACAGATTCATGGTGCAGTAACTGCTCTTTTAACTGTTTGGTGTCTTTGCTTTGTTTGGTGTTTGTAGACATGGTTTACATGAGTTTTTAGCTGAGATTCAGAGGTTTCTGTGGACACTACTCATGTCAGCACTTATATTTCTGACCTCGTGTTATAATCGATTAAACGTGGTCTCCTCCCTTTTGCCCCCATTTTTGATGTTGTGGGTGCAAATGATCAGGCGTGACATTCTCATAATAAATCAGATAAAATACTGCAAAGAATTAATCCTGCGTTTGTGTGATTGAAATGTGTGTGCAGTGACACTGTTTTAAAGATTTGGCCTAAATAATTCTGGAGTGAATGAGCCTAAACATGATGACCGGACTAATGACACCATATCACCTGTGACACTCACACACGCACGTATGACTTTGCCAGTTTCAGCTGAAACAATTTCAGTGTTTCAAACCATGTTCCAGAGTTTTTAGTTCACCGTTCATGAGGTTTCAAGAAGAAAATGAAAGACAGATCTGAATGTTTGAAAGTGTTTTGGAAAAACTCTGTAAAGAATAGATGAACAATACTCAAAGGATAAATTCAACTGTTTTATTTTGTTAGATAAGTTGAAAAAAAAGTTAAACAAGCAAGTAAATAACGAAACAAGGTTAAATGAGGTAAGAGCAAAAAGTTAACAAGTAAATAAAGAAACAAGGTTAAATGAGGTAAGAGCAAAAAGTTAACAAGTAAATAAAGAAACAAGGTTAAATGAGGTAAGAGCAAAAAGTTAACAAGTAAATAAAGAAACAAGGTTAAATGAGGTAAGAACAAAAAGTTAACAAGTAAATAACGAAACAAGGTAGAGGAGAGAAAACCCCAACAATCCCCTCTGAGCAAGCACTAGGCGACAGTGGGGAGGAAAAACTGCCTTTAAACGGGCAGAAACCTCCGGCAGAACCAGGCTCAGGAGGGGGCAGTCAACTGCCGGGACTGGTTGGGGGGGTGAACAGAGGTGGAGCAAGACGAGGCTACATCAGTTGAAGAAGCAGTATTGTCCCTCTACCGGAAAAAGCTGAAGAATCTTTTCTTCTTTTTCATGGACTTTTCCACGAGCGCCTTTTTGTCCAGGATGAGGGTTCTCAACTCATCGATGGTTTCTGTGTTTTGCCTCTCTAGTTTCTTGCATGTTTGTTCCACCTGTTCTAATGTTGCTTGTGTTTCTTCAAGCTTTTCTTTGAGGTCTTTGGATGTTGCCTCCTGTGTCAGCTTTGCCTTCTGCAGGTCTGCATTTCTCACTTGATCTTCTTTGTGCAGGCCTTCTAGCTGCTCATTTCTTTTCTGGATATCGCGGAGCGTACACTGCAGGTCCTCATGCGTTTTGTCTTGTTTTTGCTTTTGGGCCTGCATTTCTGTGTTTTCCCGCTTCAAGTTGTTGAATTCCAACAATATCCCCTTAATGAGCTCTGAGTTGTTTTTGGCCATGTGATCAATCTTTTTCTGCATGTGTGAGCATCGTTTTTCTAGTGTTTCCTTTTCTCCCTCCAGCTCACTTGTTTTGACCTTCAGTTCATCACAGAATCCTTGCAACTTTTGATTTTTACTCTCAAAGTCCTTGATAATGCACTTTTCTTCTGGCAGTCTTTCTTTCTGTTGCTCTTTCTCTTGAAGGAGGTCTTTATTTTGGACCAATGTTTGTTCCAACTCTGCCTTCACCATTCTGTACTTTTCCTGCATGCCTTGGAGCTCGCGCTGCAGGCCTTTTTGCTTTGTGTCCTGTTGTTCCTTCTGTTGGAGGACTTCTTTATTTTTTTCTTCAGCTTCATCAAGCTTTCTTTGGAGCAGGTGATTCATTTGGTCCATGTATTGCAGATCCCACTCCATTTTATCAATCGTCGCTTTCCTGCCTTGAAGCTGCTCGGACATTTCTTTAACTTCAGCGCTCTTTTTCTTGTTTTCTTTGATGAGGGATACAATCTGCTCTCTGGCTTGAGCAAACTTGATCCCCCAGCCCTCATTAATAATGTTGATGTCGGGCTGGCGCTGTAGTGTTTCTTCCAGGTGTTTGTTTTGTGCTTCCATCTGTAAGCACTTCTTCTCCAGGTGACGTTTTTCTTCTTCAATTTGTCGAATTTTGTTCTGGAGATGGTTGTTTTCATTCCTACTCTCCTGTAATGCCCTTTGGATGGATAAGAGGCCATTTGGAGAAATTGGCCGGCCACGCGTGGAAGGAGAGGCGGCGAAATCTTTTTGTCTCGGTTGCCGTAATCTTGGATACATGTTGGCGTTTGTATCCGATGACTCTGAGAGGTTTCCAAATTTTTCTGTAGTCAACGTTTGAAGGCTGCAAACACAAAGGCTGCGAAGAAACGAACTGAAAATTGCTGTTTCTCACCCCTATTTATAGAAAAACTTCAAAGGATCCTTGTGACATCCTTGTGACATCCTTGTGACATCCTTGTGACATCATCACTCCTAAGCCAATCAGATTGTCACATGACATTTTGGAACGTGGAATGGGGATATGTTTTTTTTAAACAGTTTTCAAATGTAACTTAATATTTAAGTGTTTCTTACTTGACCCGCTTAGTCGATTAAAAAGTTAATTGCCACGAACACCCCTAATGTTATATAACAGACCACAGAAAAAAGACAGGTTTTTTTCTACGTGACAGAGCTATAATAAATGTTTTGTTTTTTTAATTATCCTACTTTTTCTAAAAGGGAACATTATTTAAAGAATATGTATTTAATTAAAAACTCTGTATTCATCTAAAGGGTATACCAAGAAGGGTGAGCTTCCTGCTTGAAAAGGAAATGACCAAAATAAATGTATTTCTCTGCAATTACAAACTCTGTGTAAACAGTCTTGGTGTCAAAATAAAGCTAACACTGGTGAGATGTCATCAGAGCTGTAAATATTACTGCAGATGTTACTATGTCAAAGTTACTGTGACTCAAACATAGAAAAAATGATTTTTTATTTCCCTCACCTAATTTTTAAAAGTATTTTATAGCATATAACACCTTTGAAAATATGCTTTGGTTCACATTTAACTCCAGAAAATCATAAATCAAAATAGGGATATTACCTGTCCACAGATTCATGGTGCAGTAACTGCTCTTTTAACTGTCTGGTGTCTTTGCTTTGTTTGGTGTTTGTAGACATGGTTTACATGAGCTTTTAGCTGAGATTCAGAGGTTTCTGTGGACACTACTCATGTCAGCACTTATATTTCTGACCTCGTGTTATAATCGATTAAACGTGGTCTCCTCCCTTTTCCCCCCATTTCTCTGGGCATGTGTGCTTAACTAGTTAAAATAACAAACATCTGTCTCCTATTTTTGTGTCACAAAAATTATTAATTATTATTAATGATTAAAGACTTATTAATTTGTGCAGTTTTCTTGTTTTGTGTGGTTGTTGTTTTTTGTCAAGTGGAGATGAATATCTTTAAGTTGATTTGTTCACATTTGCACATCTTTCTGTTTTAAGAGAAATATGTGTTTTGAGTTTGTACACTATATGCATATAAATCAACCATTTCCTTTTTCAGTGTTTTCGTGTGGTGCATTTTTCTCTGTTTTAACAAAAGGAGAACAAAGGACTTTTAAGTCGACCTAAGATGATTTGTTTCAATTTTTACATGGTCTTATTGAGGTAATGCAAATTGAAACATTCATTCTTTTTTTGGTAATGTACTGGAAAAGCTTGATAATGGACTTTGAAAGTGCGTAAAAATTACTTAAATTTGAAAAATGCGTCTGAACCATGCATACGGTACATTTACCTCACAGGTTTTTGCTGTTTCTGTTTATTAAAACCAAGAATCTTCTTTTTGCCAGGTTGATCATGTAGATAAGAGTGGCCAGTGTGCTCTGGTCCATGCTGCCCTACGAGGACACCTTGAGATTATCCAGTACCTGCTGGAGCTAGAATGGAGTGCTGAGGGGCAGCAGCAGGACTGCTCTCTGAAGAGCAAAGCTCTGCAGCAGGCTTTGATTGCAGCCTCGAGCATGGGGCACACACAGGTCTGACTGACACACATGCATGTATTTTACCAGATCCATAGACATAAATGCCCTTTTTTTTGTACTGTTTCTCGCTACAAAAGAGAGAAAACATGGATGTACAAAAAACATACTTTAAGCCACACAGGATCCTGGTTTTTCCAGTTTTAATAGTGAGACAAGACCTTTTCTTTCTTGCATGGTTTCACAACAGCCTTCACAAAGAATTTCTGATTTATTTTTTTTTAAAGATCAGAAGGAACTATAGATATATAAAATAAAAATGAGCACACAGCGTTCTCTGTGAATATGACTCAAAGCCAGAAGTACTGTTCAGAATTGCATGTAGATTCACAATCGATAACAGTGCAGCGCCTTCAGCTGCCCCGGTGAGACGTAGACTCAAGGTTTAGTTTGGCTCCCTCGTTAGCTGGAATTGGCTCCCAAGGCCTGGATTAGAATAACATAACTGGGCCAAGTGAAGTCAACCTGCATGCAGAAAAGACCCTTTTAAAGTTCAACTATTTGAATGCGCGTTTTTGTTAATGTTTTTTAAGATTAGCATTTTGTATACTGTAACCTCTCAAAGGTTTATTTGATTTTTTTTTTTTCTGCTGAAACAGCATGTCATTAATCTAAGTTTCTTTTTTGGCAGGTTGTGAGAGGCTTGCTGGCGTTGAATAATGAGCACGCTGTGCAAATTGATAGTCATGACACACTGTGGGGAGAGACAGGTATGTTCTCATCAATCTTTTTGCATTACACGGCTCTTTTGTACTATCACCAGCTGTTTTTGCATTCTGAACCACACTGCTGTAATTGAATGCTGCAGTGGAAAGTCCTGTATCTGTGCTCTCCACAGTAATGCTCTCTGTTTGATGCAGAGGTCGCTCAACCCAAATGTGGGTGCATTTTAATGGCTGTTGTAAGTCCTCCTGTGCTGTACTTTCTGGTAAAAGCATTACTTACTCTTGTCGTGTAGCTTTCTGCTTGGAATTCAGTCCACACAGTATTTTCCTTTTTTTTTTAGAAAAATTGTCCCACTGAATTTTAGGAACAGTATTGCCTCGGTGCTTTATGTTAAAACAACAGCGTCGACTCCACAGTTGGTTTTATACGCTGCTAGTCCCACTCAGATTTAGAATGAGTAGTAGTTCCTGTTTTGTTTTCCCTGAAAGGATTATTTTGGACTTTTTAAAAGTTTGTCCTTCCCTCTGTGGGACAGTTTGTTTTCATTTGAAAGTGATTGAGGAGTCAAAGCAAAAAGCCATGTGGTGCTGCAGGAAACGGCATGAAGTCGGAAAAGCAGAAGGTGGCTGTCAGATTTAAGACGGGTTACTTGAAGGTTGTCTGACAGAAATGATACAGCAGACTGCAAGGCTGCATTGGCCGGGAAGCGTTCATGCATCATAATTTTTAGCCATTAAAGCATTACTACTTTGTCTTTAATGCAGTATTTTAACGGTAACTCATTACTTTTGCTGAACTCAGTAATCGCATTAGAGTGAGTACTTAATCATGTTATTACTTGTGTTCCACGAGTCTTCAATCTGAATAATGGCAGGGAAAAAAATCATTAAACATACAATTTCATCACGTGCACAGCATGGTAAATGGCCTGTATTTATATAGCGCTTTACTAGTCCTTAAGGACCCCAAAGCGCTTTACATATCCAGTCATCCACACATTCACACACTGGTGATGGCAAGCTACATTGTAGCCACAGCCACCCTGGGGCGCACTGACAGAGGCACTGACAGCAACCACCTGACGCCATTTTTAAAATACGAGACGAAACAGATTGTCTTCAGTTTTTAAGTGTTTGACGTTTTTCGAATGTCTATAATCTGTGATGGAGAAAGGGAAAAATTTTATGTACTACATAAGATTTCTATTTTATGTCACAGTGCAGAGATCCAGATGTTCAATACAGATGGTTAAAAAGCACAGCTATGCTTTATTTTTCATTGATCCTAGTAATACTTGTGATGCATTATGTAAGAATGAGACACATGTGGTGTTAGAGCTTCAATATTCCTCACAATCATTAGTGCAGGTTGTGTTAAAACATTGGCCACATTTTTGTCATCATCATTATGAACATCTGCCCTGAGAGTCAAGTGTCCAGATAGCATTAGACAACAGTATTAGTTGTCGCTGCAGTCATAGTAGAATATGTATAAAGAAGAATTCTCTTTGTGTGTCTCTCAACTCTAACCCAGCAGGATTTAGCATTCAAAGTTGGCTGCTTTAAGAATGTAGGTCAGCTTCTTAGTGGAGAGGTTGTCCAAAGTGTGGCTAACTGCTGCTTGTTCTCTGTTAAATGACTGCTTCAGATGATTTTGCAGTGCTGGCCTGGGACAAAGATCTTTCCCTCTGAAATATAGATTAGATCTGCTTGGAGCAAAGTAAAATCCAATAGTACACGTGGCTTTCCAGTATTTGACTTTCAGCTCTTTTTAACAAAGTGGATGTTTAATCATTGCTATCACCTCACCTCTTCCTTCTAAAGTAATAACATAGTGGGTCACAGGTGGCAGTAGTCAGAGCTGTGGCTCCGCTGACCTGAAACACAGTGAGTCTTAACCCCTTGACATGACCTTGAATTAACATATTTTTGCACCCACCTGGCACTCATTAAAACTGTGATCCTGGCTCATCTGTATTCAAGGGGATTAAATCAGTAAACAACAGTAAACACAGTTATGACCACAATGTAGATTTGTCTGCACTCAGTCATGCTTGGGGGGGAAAAAATGAATAAAAAAAGCTGGAATTTTGCTGCAGACATAAATTGAATATTTAGTGGTGGAGTGGCTGCACTGTCTAGAAATGACTAGATACAAACACCAGAAATTATTAGCGATGAAGCAATATTTGAAATCCCTTTGCTGCTATTCAGCTGCAGGTTTATTAATCCAATTGTTGTGCTGTGATGCAGAGAAGATGGAAAGCGAAAAAGAAAATTCAGAAATATCCCCTTGAAAACCAGCCTTTTGTCGTTGCCTCAGAAACGCTCCTCTCATAACGATGTGTGAAATGTTATAGCGTGTTTAAAATTCATCGGAGTATTACATCTCACTGCAAATAGACCTGCTGTCTCTTGTGTTTAAATAGAAGAAGATTTGATTGTACATCTGTGCAAACTCTATCTTTTAAAGTGTTAGTGACGTCACACCTATGCGCCACTGCCCTCTGTGGAGAATGGGAGAAATGTGCTTGCACCTCAACCTATGGACTCAGACGGACATTCAATCATCATCTTCCTCACTCAAGGTAACCTTATGGCTTGTAGGAACACTGCACATGTATGATAAGACTGTAGCCGTTCAACCGGCCCTCGTAAGGTTGCTGAAGACAGTGAACACCGTGGAATTCTCAGTATCACTGTGGCCCTGGGTTTTTCCACTGTCCTGCTAAGTGCTTATGTAATTGTAACCAACATAGGAGAGAGACGTAACATCGTGGAAGAGACGTAAAGTGAGTAAAAACGATCTAAATGCATTTAGAATATATTTAGAACTACAAATTACACTTTTCTTAGCAATTATTGTTTTTTATGTCAAGCTTCAAGCTAGCTTCTTTATTGGGGCTTGGGACCAGCAAAAGTGACCCGAAATTTGGTCTTTAAGTCTGGTCATTAGCGTGTCTGGACCCAAACTACACTGCAGGTCCCAAAGTCAAATGATCACTGAGAGTTAAAAATCTGTCTGAAGTTAGAAGTTAGCAGAGAGTTAGCTCACTAGTTTCCGTCTAAATATAATATACCAGGTTCTGACTGAGGGATTTCTAAAACAAATTAAAAGGCACAGCTCTGCTATCACTTCTGACATACATGAAGACAGGAAAGTAAGCAGCAGTGATGTTTGTAGGGTTACTGAAGTTTGGCTAGCTGGTATATAGTGATGTGCTATGTGACTAGCGAAACAGCTATGTTAGCATAACATTAACACAGTGATGAAGGGGAACTTTTTTCCACTGGATAAGAGTTAAGGTGAGGGTTCCCGATGGTTAGGGACAAATGCAGTGGCATGGCAGGATGCTGTAAACGGACCAAACTTCAGTCAAGAGAACAACTGAGATAATCCATCCACATACAGGTTAGTCATTAATGTGCTGCTGCATTGCCTGGGCTGTAGTTACATGGTAAGGTTTTAAAAACTGAGCTTTAAAATGAATAGTTGTAATAAAAACTGAGAGAGGCCGACAGTGATCGCTTACTTTTTGTAAGGGGCTTGTTGAGATTAAATAGAACAAGTTACAAAGCATTAAAACATGTTAAAAACACAACAGCCTTATTAAACGCAGAGTAGTTTGGGCCCAGAAGTAGGATTGATCACGTCATCACTTAAAGACCGGATAGACACACGGTGGAGTTACTCATGTTTACTGTTGTTGCCACTTTCTAAATGTAGCAGGATGAATATTATATGTACTGGTTGATCCCACTTTTAGTCAGGCGCATTTTGAGGAGAACTAACTTTTCTTGTTATCAAATTATCAGTATCTTTGGAAACATTTAATACATCATGATGGTTTAAATGCTCAGTCGTTTTCTGTTATAGAATTCATATTCATAATAATATTTAGACAGCGGCACTATAGGTGTCTGCAGTTTTTGCAGTTTTACAAGCCGTCATGGTAAAAATATGGAATTAAATGTCACTAATGGGCTCTTTTCAAAAACATCAGCATCTCTGTCACACTGATTTTGATTAACTGACTTATTTTATTGTAATCAAACCTATTTTGATATTGTTGTCTTTTTTTTCCTTTAGCGAGGTGGTTTCCTTCCAATTGTTGCAGGACCAGTATGTCTGTCAGCTCCAGGTAGAGCTCCAGTGACCAGGAAGACCTCAGCATTCGCCAATTCCTGCTGAATTACCGCAAACAGAAAGAACTGGCAGAGGGCATTGGAATAGAGGATGATTATAACACTGAAGACCAAGGTAATAGGTCTGTCTAAGGGCCAGTGGAATATAAGCTATAGGTTGTAGTGGTGATTATTTTAGATTCAGAGTGTAGAGGAGATGGATCATTGTAATTAAGAGTCATAGAAATCTGAACCTCACTGCTAAACTGGCAGTCTAACTGTACATGTGCTCCATTGCAGAAGTCCCTCCCACTGAGTGTGAGGATGTTGAAGATACTGGTAGTCCTGATGTGAAAGCAGAGCTTCCCTCCCACCTCAGCATCACTAAGGATGTTATGGAGCGCTGCATTCATCTGCTGTCTGATCCCAGCCTCAGGCTCCGACTCAAGGTACTGTATCAGTAGTTTTACGTAGAGTCAACTGTTGGACTAATAACAAAAATAATCATTCTTGTGAAGGTAGGACCGCCAGCGTTGGTACAATTCATCCTGTCAGAACTGTGTGGATGACTGTTCAGTGGTGTAATGCTCATCAAGGAAAAACATTCAGTCTGGTCCAGGAGTGAAACAGAAATAAGTCTGTGCTGAAGTCGTGCCTGCTCAGGAGTTTGGGCTCTCAATGAAGACCTCAGTAATTAGTTTCAGCTCACATATAATCAGGATCAAAACAGAGATAATTGTTAGGTGTGTTGTGCGTCTTTGTCTTTAGGTACTAGACGTGCTGGAGTTGTGCGTTCAGGTGCTGAGTGAGAGGGAAAATGAACTGCTGCCTATGGCTCATCGCTGCTGGCCAGCACTCCTGCAGAGACTCACAACTGATGACCCATTAGCAGTCCTCAGAGCCTTCAGGGTAAGTAAAACAAACCTCTCTTTTCATTATGTGAGTCAAAATTATTCAAGTCGTCTTTAGTTTTAAACTCTTAATAGTGAAAGAATGAAAGATGCTGCCCAACAACAGGCTTATTTCATTCAGAAATAGTTCTATTATTTACTGGACAGGCACAATTAGTGTTGGTAAGCTTTAACGTTCTAACCTGTCAAAACACACGTCTACTTTTTATACTTTTTATACACTGTTTGATCAGCGGACATCAGAGCAACTGGCATGTCACTTTTTAACACTGGTAGATTATTTCAGCAAAAGAAGTTAAAACATTGCTCTGATTCTATATTGACTTGTAACACAACAACATGATCTACAGATATTGTCTCAGAGTGTCTTTAAAATTCCACACGTGAAGCTGTTAAAGCCACAGCACATGATCCTAATTTACGATTAAAAACTGGCCACGTGGAATATTTAAGAAGAACGGGCTCTTTCTCGTCACACAACCTCACAGAGAATTGCAATCAAACTGCGCAGTTCAGCAGCTGAAGCGCTGCACATAGTCAGGCCCATAAATAGTGGAAGAGTGGATGTCTGAAATCCAGGGATGTGCAAACAGCCTGCTGTGAAATCCTCCCTGAACCACCTCAGCAGTTTTACTGAGCTCATTAGGAGTTAGCAGAGGTTAAGTCCAGGCTTGGTCTACTTTTTATACTCTTTCATCTTTTTCCTAGTTCCTCTTCTTTCCCTCCTCCCTTCTTATCTTTACCCCATATTTTTGGAACCAGGATCATATTTTTAAAGGATTTGTTCTTTTGGTGTAGATAGTTCAGGAAGTTAACTCAACCAAGCAGTCTTTGGGTTTCGGCTAAGTAATTCAATTCAATTCAATTTTATTTATATAGCGCCAAATCACAACATAAGTCGCCTCAAGGTAGGGCTGCTCGATTATGGCAAAAATGATAATCACGATTATTTTCACTGAAATTGAGATCACGATTATTTGACGATATTTATTTAACCCTTTAAGACCTACTATGGAACCAAGTCCACCAGAGCTTATATTATTTATTTATTTATTTTACATGCTGTAGTGCCATTTGTGGGAGCATTTCAAGTTGCTATACATCAATACAACTGTTATAGCCCATATTTTAATAATATGTATGCATTAAGTCCATAGTAATTACATAAATTGCAAAAAAGTGCAATAAACTACAAAAAAAATTGAAAATCGCTTTTGTTTTGTTTACATATATTTCTACTTGGAGAAATTTAAGAGGTTTATCCCTCAAAACTTTAAATACAATAAAGTTGCAAAAAATAGTTTACAACAACAGGAAATTTATTTTGAGTGTCTTCATAGTTTTATTTTGGAGATACACCAATTTTTATATACTGCAGGAAAAACAAAAAACAATCCTATGATGCAAATTTGCAAAGAAAACAGCATGTGCATCATTTCACTGTGGGAAGTGTTACGAACAGCTGATAGGATCGGCAAAGCGTGTTTCTGGAATATTATGTTTTTGTTCCTGCAAGCGCTTTTTATGCAATTTTTGCAAAGCTATATGTGGAAGGAAACCGTGACCGAGGACAAGCTGATGGCATCAGATGTAAGTACAACTCCTCCGGTTTCATATGCAAAACAAATTATTGCGCTAGCTTACACGGTTCAGGTTCTACAGGGATTTAAAAATAGTTACGCAAAACGGAGCGTGCTGCTCTGACCGGCTTTAAAGGGTTAACAATGACTTTAAAAAATAATATAAAATAGTGTGCAACACCACTGAAGTTTATTTTATTTTTTTTTAAACTCTCTTTTCAACCAACGGCAGTCACTCTCCAAATAACTTCTGCTTAGCTTTCCGAGCTTCCCTCGGGTCCTCTTAATCAGCGGTCTCCAACCTTTTTTGCGCCACGGACCGGTTTATGCCCGACAATATTTTCACGGACCGGCCTTTAAGGTGTCGCGGATAAATGAGGGAGGGGCTAATAATCGGCTCAGTCATTTTTAATGATCGTTGAAAGCCCAGATCGTAATCGTGATTAAAATTCGATTAATTGAGCAGCCCTACCTCAAGGCGCTTCATAGATACAGAGAAAAACCCAACAATCATATGACCCCCTATGAGCAAGCACTTTGGCAACAGTGGGAAGGAAAAACTCCCTTTTAACAGGAAGAAACCTCCGGCAGAACCAGGCTCAGGGAGGGGCGGCCATTTGCTGCGACCGGTTGGGGTGAGAGAAGGAAGACAGGATAAAAGACATGCTGTGGAAGAGAGACAGAGGTTAATAACAGATATGATTCAATGCAGAGAGGTCTGTTAATACATAGTGAGCGAGAAAGGTGACTGGAAAGGAAAAACTCAATGCATCATGGGAATCCCCCGGCAGCCTATGTCTATTGCAGCATAACTAAGGGAGGATTCAGGGTCACCTGGTCCAGCCCTAACTATATGCTTTAGCAAAAAGGAAAGTTTTAAGCCTAATCTTGAAAGTAGAGATAGTGTCTGTCTCCAGAATCCAAACTGGAAGCTGGTTCCACAGAAGAGGGGCCTGAAAACTGAAGGCTCTGCCTCCCATTCTACTTTTAAATACTCTAGGAACAACAAGTAGGCCTGCAGAGCGAGAGCGAAGTGCTCTAATAGGGTGATATGGTACTACAAGGTCATTAAGATAAGATGGGGCCTGATTATTTAAGACCTTGTATGTGAGGAGCAGGATTTTGAATTCAATTCTGGATTTAACAGGAAGCCAATGAAGGGAAGCCAAAACAGGAGAAATATGCTCTCTCTTTCTAGTCCCTGTCAGTACTCTTGCTGCAGCATTTTGGATCAGCTGAAGGCTTTTTGAACATCCTGATAATAATGAATTACACTAGTCCAGCCTGGAAGTAATAAATGCATGAACTAGTTTTTCAGCGTCACTCTGAGACAGGATATTTCTAATTTTAGAGATGTTGCGCAAATGGAAGAACGCAGTCTTACATATTTGTTTAATATGTGCATTGAAGGACATGTCCTGGTCAAAAATGACTCCAAGGTTCCTCACAGTGTTACTGGAGGCCAAGGTAATGCCATCCAGAGTAAGAATCTGGTTAGATACCATATTTCTAAGATTTTCAGGGCCGAGTACAATAACCTCAGTTTTATCTGAATTAAGAAGCAGAAAGTTAGCGGCCGTCCAGGTCTTTATGTCTTTAAATCCTGCTACTTATTCCTGCGTCTTTTGTGATCTTACAAAGCTTCAAACGACGATTTTGATAGTCGACGTAATCGTGACTAGTCGACTAATCGTGGCAGCCCTAGTGTGCATCAGACTTTCGCCCCCCTCTTCTTTGTCACTCCAATGTTCTCAGCTCAGGCTGCATAGGAAGCTGGCATTTCTCTTGCCGGGCTTATTAAAGCCTGTGCTTTAGAGCTCTGGAGGGGGGCTAACACTCGAGGGGGACATGACAGTCATTGGCAGCGACAGCAGTTTAGTGACAGCTTCCTAATGTCAACAGTCACATGGACAGGTAAACATCTAAACGGATAGAAGAGAGGTGGATGGAGAGAGACAGGGAAGGTCAGAAGTTGTGGATGAACTCAGCGTGCGGTTCCTGCGTCTTCTTTCCCTGCGCCGTGCAGCTGCTTCAGTGGGAATAAATCCTCATTAGGATGGAAATGGGAAGGCAGACTAACAGAGACGGCTGCTGGAAATGAGTGGGAGTAAAAACGAGATGGAGATGAGGGAGTAGATGATCAAACCTTCAACGTTTTCAACTTTTTTTTCTCTTTTTTTTAACATCCGTTGGGCTCCCAGACGGCCAATCAGTCCTTCTGTCTGTAAAGACTGACAGTAGCTGCTTTTTACTTCTCATCCCTCCCTTCTTTGCACCTTTCAAAACCAACTCTCGTCTTTACTGCAGGGCTCTAGACTAACTTTTTGCCATGGGCGTACCGGTACGCCTAACTTTAAAAAGTTAGGCGCACACAAATTTTATAATAATTTATATAATATAATGTGTTTTTCTGGATACACTGTGCTTTTTCAGCATTCAAAGATTGATGACACCGTGTCAGAGCACTGGCTATGAATTTCAGAAGGATCAGGACTTAACTTAACAGAAAAGTTAGCAATAGTTTTCCTATTACAGCTACATCCACTTCTGTCGTGCCTAGGCTGCTCACTAGGGCTGAGTATCATCACTGATTTCTATAATCCATTCGATTCCGGTTTTCAAAAGTCCCGATTCGATTCAACTTAGCCTCAGACAGTCAGAAATATTATAACTCTGATCATTTATCAGTACTGACTTCATCAGAATTGTGAACATCACAGCAGATGCCTTTGTGTGAAAGTAACTGAGAATAAAACACAGAAAAACATGAAGGAGATTTTCCTGGTCTGGCTTTTTATAGCAGATAACCTTAAAAATATTCTACAATGTTCTGCATATGAAGTTTAAATTTCTTCAGTATTGAACAACAGAAAAAATAGGCTTTCTTGTCCGAGGTCATTTAAGTGAAAAAAAGAAAAAGACAGCAGCCACAGCGCTGTAAACAACGGTAGACTGGTGGGTAATAAGCGAATGAATAATACAGAAAACAGAGATTGGAGACGGGAAACTGTTCTTGAAGTACAGAGAGAGATAGAGAGAGAGCTAGCTGTGCATGGAGTGTGATTTTAATAGTCGTGGAAGCAAAACAGCAAAATTAATGACATTGATCAAATGTGAAGCGCAGTTTGCTGCTTCTTTTGCTGCTGGCTCTGAATTTTGGTTGGAGAGACAAAACCTGCAGCTCAGAATCAGCGCAAGAAGACGTAATCGCAGCGCGGACCGGACGCATCAGGATCGCTAAGCTCCGACAGCGTGTCCGTCTACGAGCCGTCGGGTGAGAAAGCCGAGAAAGACAAAGCTGATTCTGATGCGTCGGATCCGTTCTGTGTTTACGTCTTTGTGTGGAATCAGTGTACCTGCTCTCATTTACACGGATTCGCATTTGCGACCAAATTGGTTGCACTCTAGAGCCCTGTTACTTGATGAAAGTTGGTTTTGCAGAGTTAATCTTGCAGCTCAGCCACAGCATAGCCCTCAGCAACCAAGAGCATGCTAGCGGGCCGTTGTTATTATGTTATTACTGTGCTTTTCGGAAAATAAGGCACTCTAAAAATCAGTCCTTTGATTTTTCTGGAAATCGACAGTGCTCCTTATAATCCGGTTTGCCTTATGTCTCTACCAGCTTTGCACATCTACAGACTGAAATCTTTGCCCATTCTTCTTCACAAAACAGCTCCAGCTCAGTCAGATTAGATGGACAGCGTTTGTGAACAGCAGTTTTCAGACTTTGCCACAGATTCTTGATTGGATTTAGATCTGGACTTTGACTGGGCCACTCTAACACATGGACATGTTTTGTTTTAAACCACTCCATTGTTGCCCTGGCTTTATGTTTAGGGTCGTTGTCCTGCTGGAAGGTGAACCTCCGCCCCAGTCTCAAGTCTTTTGCAGACTCCAAGAGGTTTTCTTCCAAGATCGCCCTGTATTTGGCTCCATCCATCTTCCCATCAACTCTGACCAGCTTCCCTGTCCCTGCTGAAGAGAAGCACCCCCAGAGCATGATGCTGCCACCACCATATTTGACAGTGGGGCTGGTGTGTTCAGAGTCATGTGCAGTGTTAGTTTTCCACACAGAGCATTTTGCATTTTGGTCTCATCTGACCAGAGCACCTTCTTCCACATGTTTGCTGTGTCCCCCACATGGCTTGTGGCAAACTGCAAACGGGACTTCTTATGGTTTCTGTTAACAATGGCTTTCTTCTTGCCACTCTTCCATAAAGCACAACTTTGTGCAGTGCACGACTAATAGTTGTCCTATGGACAGATTCCCCCACCTGAGCTGTGGATCTCTGCAGCTCGTCCAGAGTCACCATGGGCCTCTTGGCTGCATTTCTGATCAGCGCTCTCCTTGTTCGGCCTGTGAGTTTAGGTGGACGGCCTTGTCTTGGTAGGTTTACAGTTGTGCCATACTCCTTCCATTTCTGAATGATCGCTTGAACAGTGCTCCGTGGGACGTTGTTTCTTTTTGTAGCCTAAGCCTGCTTTAAATTTCTCAGTAACTTTATCCCTGACCTGTCTGGTGTGTTCTTTGGACTTCATGGTATTGTTGCTCCCAATATTCTCTTAGACAACCTCTGAGGCCGTCACAGAGCAGCTGTATTTGTACTGACATTAGATTACACACAGGTGCACTCTGTTTAATCATTAGCAATCAGGCAACGTCTATGGGCAACTGACTGCACTCAGACCAAAGGGGGCTGAACACACACCCCACTTTGCAGTTATTTATTTGTAAAAAATGTTTGGAATCATGTCTGATTTTCGTTCCACTTCTCACGTGTGCACCACTTTGTGTTGGTCTTTCACGTGGAATTCCAATAAAATTGATTCATGTTTGTGGCTGTAATGTGACAAAATGGGGAAAAGTTCAAGGGGGCCGAATACTTTTGCAAGCCACTGTATGAATCCTGGTTGTGTTTACTGATTTGGAAACGATTTTATGTGCACGGCGCTCGAAAATCTGTCAAATGTTTTAGTACGACTTTGCTAAGCTACGAAGCCGCACCGCTTGATGGATTGTTGGAGCATTACGGCTATCGTAGGCAGGAGCCCCGCGGAGTGATACGTACTGTGCTTCAACATAATATCACTGTATTGTGTGTTTGTTTAACCTCTTTTTAAGTTTTGTGGATATTATACATGGTTATGCTGAGGATATGTCGGCCAGTTTCCACTGGAAATGCCTTTTGGTTAAACTGTCAGCGAGGAATTTGCATTTGCACTGTTACATTTTTATATAAGTTTAATGCACATGAAAAGCAGCTGCTTATTTAAGTGAAAATACATTGATTGTTGTTGTTTTTTTGCACAAATGAAGTGGAGTTGTAAAGTATTTTGTCTCGTGTCAGTTATATCGCTATCGCACATTTTCAAATTTATATCGTGATGAATATTTTTGGCCATATCGCCCTGCTCTACTTCTACAACACGCCTTGTGTAGATGAGTTAGTGAGGCAAACTGATCAGCTGTCTTATTGTGTCTGTTGAGTGTTTGGTTTTGTGAACGGCCTCTTTAATGCACGAGGGTGTGACCATCCACATCCTTGTATCTGTCCACTGTCAGCCATTCATTTTGTGCAAATCTGGCCAAGTCTTCCAAGTGTGCGTGTTTTTTTTCCTTCTGACCAGATGCAGCTTTCTGCAACATCACTTTAATGTCCTTATACTGATCACCACACTGTGTATGTGCGCTAAAACAGCAATCATTTCACTGCTCCTTTGTAGTGACAGGTTACAAAACGTCATTAGATGCTGCGTGGCTGTACAAGATAGACTTTGGTTAGCAACAACTCTCTGAGGCCTTTACTGTGAAACAGAACGCTGTCTTATCCGGCTAACTTCAAGGTTTAATGTGGGATTTTTTTGTAATCCAAGACATAATGCCAGGTCAACTCATGCTTTGAACCTAATCTGCTCCACAGCAAATCATGTTCCAAATGAGAGATCAACAGGTAGAAAATCACAACCTACTAACCAGTAAGACCGAAAAAGAACAAAATAAATAAAATCCCCGATCCTGGAAGGTCCCTCAGACCGCTGTGTGCAGAGAGTAGGAGTGTAAAATCTTTCAGCAGAGTCTGATGTCTTTGTCTTTCCATGATGAGCAACAATAATGAACATAGATTCTCTACAACAACTTTATTGTTTTGGAAGTATTAATATATGATCCCAAAACTTCTACATTTAACCTTTTAATCAGACCAGCAAAAATCTAGTATTGAATCTTAGCACAGTCATAAAAAACTATTTGCTAAAAGCATTTTTGCAGCTGAATATTTTAAATTACAGTTAGGATCACTGGTTGGCTGTTTCACCTGTAAGACTTTAAAATAACATGCTAAGGTTTAATAGTCTATAAGGAATACACTCTGAGGCCTGGGCAGTGTTGTGCTAATAAGAGAAGGTTTGTGTGTGCAGTGAAACAGTAATTTTTTTATTTCATAATTTATTGATATGTTTGATCCTTTCTGAGCTGCGTTAATGAAGCAGTCATTAGAGCACCATGTCCGCTAGAATAGTTCTGTAGTTTGATGCTTGAGTCGTTGCAGACTTGTTGAAACTCCCTCACCCGTCAAAGCAGCGTCTTTGTTATTCGCGTCCAGCAGATGGCAGTGTTTCACTGTCTGACGGCTGTCTGAAGCTTCAGCTGGATTATTCGTTTAAATGAGATCGTTTTATAAAACTTACAACAACAGGCCTGAACCTGCTCAGCTCCAAAGAGCTGGCTAAACGATGGGGCATGTTCAGAATCTTCCTGAAGTTTAACAATTTCCCAAAAAGCTCCACAAAGTGAATTTTCATATAAGACAAGAAGGAAAGAACAGGGTGTGACGTGGAAGGGGCCCTCTGGCAAACAAATTACTGCTTTTATTAAGTTACAAAACTCGCAGTCTTGTTCACGAGTGATCAGAGAAGGGAACAGGAGATGGACAGATGGATCGGTGCTGCGGCTGCAGACTCTTCACCAGTCCCTCTTTACCAGTCGATTTACGTCCTTACCCTCTGTCACAACGGGACTGAACGGACTCACGCGTAGGCTCTGAGTAGGGAACAATAAAGATTTTTTATTTACAGAAGCACCAGGTGATCTATTTACACAGTGGGGAAAAGACGGGTTCCGGGAATCCACACACGAACAGGAGGGGGGAAAGACACTTGCAGTCCACACACGCTCCAAAGTCCTCACTCCATCCACGCTCCACGCTCCTCTTCACACTCCACAAGAAACACAAAAGCTCGCTCCAATCCTCACACACTTGATCGCTCAGGTAACACAGGGGCAGGTCCAGGGAAATCTATTCACAGAGATGCAAAAGGTTACTGTAAGAAGATCGCTAGGGAAACACGAGAACGAACTGAGCTGGGGTTAACACTGACGAGAGTCGGCAACGGTCCAGCGACGAGAAATACAGGGCTGCCATCTTATAAGGGGACTGGAACACTGTTGGGTGATGAGCCACAGGTGTCACCAGGTGCGTGGGCCAAGGGCAGGAGCCCACAGATGAGCTCCGCCCAGGCAGTGAGAGAAGGAGGGAGGGAGAGAGCGGGGACAAAATCAAAACAAAAAAACACATGTAGCCACACTGAGGCGACCGGGTAGACACAGGGACCCTGACACCCTCGCCTTTTTCACAAATGTCATGTATGAAAATCTATAATAACTCCAGTTATACGGATATCAATATCCTCATAAGTGAGGATATTGATAAACTGATTTGAACTTTTACTGATTTCTGTTTAGATATAAATTGATTCAAAGTGGTCAGATATGCAGATTCTGACCTTTCCTCTGGCAAATATATAAACTCACTGAAAACAGTTTGACTTTTCAGAGAGTTTCCTATCTATCTGTATTTTTACTTTAATAGTTAAGCACGATTAACATTTAGGAAACAAAAATAAACAAGTTAATAAATGAAATGAAATAATACTGATTTATATATTCACTCTGTTTACTTTTTCGATATAGAAATACAATGAAGACTTCCATGTTCCTGCTGGTGGCGCTCTCTGGCACTGTGCTCTGCATGACTAACGGACGTGTTCAGAAAACCAGCAGATCATCAACATGATCCCACAAGGGGGATGTGATGATCTGATAGCAAACAGAGATAATAATGGTAACTGTAAGCGCAAGAATACCTTTATCATTGGTGACTTTAATCAAGTTAGAACAATTTGTGATCCAAGCAATCGTATCAATGCAAATAGAAATCTTTATAAAAGCCCCACAGACGTGCACATTCTGTATTGTAAACTGCTGGGACAAACAACGATACCCACTGTACATCCAGATACAGATGAAAAGGCGTATTGTAATTGCATGTGATAAAATCAATCATTTCCTTCAGCCTGTGCACTTTGAATGTTGCTCTTGAGTTGAGAGATGCTGTAAGCTTGCTGCCATCTTTAAACATCACTTCATGATGCTGGTTTAGATGCTTTATAAGACTTTGTTACGTTTCTTAAACAGTGATGAAAATAATAAAGAGGAAATATGAGAGAAGTGATTTTCAGTGAATGTTGAAAAAAATCCCACAATAACAAAAATGATGGCAACATTGCTACACTTTGCTTTCTTAGCTTGCATATTGTACATTTTCACAGTTGTTTCTGATTGGCTCCATCTTCTCTCGTTGTCACAGCTGTTGCTCAACTTTCAGCACTCATTCAATTAAAAAAACAACAAACAAAAAAACCAAGCTGCTGCTGGTAAGGTTGGCATTCTTGCAAGACTCAGTAACACAAAACAAATAAAAAAATGCACATCCCATGTTTATCCCATGTTATTCCAGGCTGAGTTTATGCATTTATGCTTATTTGTTTATAAAATATTAGAAGCTGGTCTGAGGTCATTTGTTACTAAAGAAAAACAAACAAACACTGTGTCATTATTTAATCCACTAAAACTAAGACACAATGCAGAAGCAGTGTGTGAAAACTAAGTGCACCTTCACTGGTGTAGCATCTGCCTTAGAAACAATGAAGTCAAATGAAACTGTTGAATCATCTCTATGTGCTAAAGGCTCATTTTAATGCAGCATTAATCACGTTGCTTTAACAGTGCTGCATTTTAATAATGTTTATCACGTTCTTTGTAGATTTTAATTATCACCATCGTCGCTGTGAGAACATGTCTGGTTGGAGCAGGCGGCACTCAGGGATCATGTTGTGTGGAAGAAGAGTCATGTGATTGTTTTTTTAAAGATTTATTTCTATGAGTGCACAGAGTGTGAAACAGAAAGATAGGATCGACAGAGAAAGCTGATCATGTCTGTTGTGACACCTGCAATCTCTGACTAGAGTTTTAGGTTCTGTCAGGCAGCTAACACAAAGAAAGCCTGGCTTCATTGTACAAATACAACTTACATATACAACACATGACATATTACACAGAGTCATTATTTATTCAACAAAAACTAAGCCAGATGCAGTTTTTGGATTTTATTTCAAAATGTTCTTATTCTGATTGTTTACTTAATATATTTAGACACATTTGGTTTATTTCTATAAAAATGATATTTTACACAAAACTTCAAACAGCTGCCTGCAAACATGGCTCTTTATTGTAAAGCCAGGTATGAACAACAACCTGCAGCTGCATGCTGTTGTGCTCATTGGTGTCACATTAGGTTCTGAACCACAAACAGAGAAGTTTCTTAGAACTGCTGGGCTAGTGATGTAGGTGTTGATGCAAATGATGGCTTAGGGTGGTGCTACGACAGTGTATAAAAACTGAAGCTCCCAGAGCCAAGTGTTATTTGTTCTTCCGTAACTGAGGTGAACTATAACCTGCTCAGGTAGAATTTAATAACAGCGTGTCTGAACTGCTCGTCTCCAGGCTTCACGTCTCATTCTGTAAGAACTTGTTGTTTGTTTATGAACTTTTTAGAAACAACAGACTTTTGTATACTTCCAAGAAAGAGGGAGAACTTACTCTTCTGCCACACTCACGTTCATCTTTATCTGTCATCAGTTCAGATAAAAGCATCACTGATTATTCTGAACACTGTTTTAAAGCTTCTGCGTCACTCTGATTTCTTCTTAAAGTTGGCAGACAGGATTGTGAAGAAGGACATAGTGGATCCCCCCTTTTAATGAGCATATTATCTGTGAACACTGAATACAAACAACCTAAATGCTCATTAAAGAAGCAGGTTGGCTCATAAAGTGCTCTGTACTTGTTTTATGCAAGTGCTGTTTCTGGAAACAACCACCATCTGTAATCAACACAGGACTTATTGAGCTGTCAGGTGTGCAGACAACATGGCACATTTTGGGAACACCTATAGTTGATGTCTTAATTATGAAAATAGCTACTATGTAGTTGATGCTTCCTGTTCTGCCAGAGCAGGTGCAGCCTTTGTGGAAGTGGGTTCCACTGGACCAGCATCTGTGAACGATCCATTGTGGGTGATTTTTTTTTTTTTGACCTTACATCTGTGTGTAAGGACCAACCACAACCATCTAAAATCTTTGCATGTTATTTTATCTTCTGTGTAAGAAGTACACAGCATACCCTGATGATCAGCTTCAAGGGTTCTCAGTGTAGGATGCATACAGTATGTCATGCTGAAATATAGAGCACTTACAATAGAACCCACTAGAAACCAATTATTTTAGCCTGGTTCCTTAAATCTATGGCATTTTTCCCATGCTGACTGATATGCTGCTCAGTGTCTTTTGCTGTCTGTCATGATCCTGGGCCATGTTGGCCCAGCATTCTTAGTTTTCATATGTTTTGTGTGTTGTTCTTTATTTATGCCATGGTTTCTGTTAAGATGTTCCTTATTTGATTACCTCCTGTGTGCCCCTCTGTTTATCTGTGAGCCCTCGTTTCCCCTCCTTGAGTTTTATTCCATGTTTTCCCAGCCCGTTATGTCCGTGCTCTCCCCGTGCTGTCTCTCCTCCTCTCTGAACCTCCGTGTACTTCCTGTTTTACTTTGACAGTCTCCCGTCAGTGTTGCGTTCACTCCTGCCGTGTCTTGTTATGATTATCAGTGTCACCTGTGTTCCCCGTGTGCTCCCACTTCCCTCGTTAACCCTCTGTGTATTTATGTCTGCGTCTCCCTCAGTTCTGTGTCGCGTTCTCCCTCATTCATGGCCGTGTGTTTCTCTGTGTATTACGTTATAGTTTCCTCGTTTAGGTTGTATGGTTTCTCTCTCCAGCAATAAAGCTGTGTTTTGAGTTCATTCCTGCCTCCGTGAGCTTGCGTTTGGGTCCTCATCCTGCCTGCACACAGCCGCAACCATGACAGTCTGCTTTTAAATCAGATGTCACTCTGAACATAAACACAAGCCACAGCAGCCCAGCTGTCTTAGCTGAGTACAAGGATACATTTACTCTCTTTGTGTAAAATATTGTGATGATTTTACATTATATTAGGCAGGCAGCTGCCCAAATTAAACCGTGACTATTAGCAGTTTGGTTATTTTGAACGCCTCGGCTGGAATAAATTCAAAATGGTTTGTAAGGTTGGCCACAGCTTTGTATGTAAAGGGGAGTTAGAAGATTGCTTCATATTTTAAGATTGATTAAGATTAATTAATATTTTTAATTGTTTTATTTTACATCTCACCTTTTACACTGCATTGAGTTGCTGCCATGTGATTGGCTGAGTGTACATCGTTCTTTGTTTCAAAATGGACTTAATGCTTGGTTGAACAGTTGTGATGTTTATCTCCTTTAGATTTATTTTTTATTTTCATGATGAAAAATGGTTTGTTGGTTCATACCTATGAAGTTACAGTGTTTCTGAAAAGCCTAAAAAGATGAATTGTTACCATAGTAAACTTCAAAACAGACTTTATTATATGATATAGTTATAAAATTGGATAAAAACTGACTTCAGCATAATATAAAATAATGTGTTGCCACTATGTATGCATTGGTCAACTTTCAGATCTATGAAGTTCAGCTCCCCCAGCTGTGTCTCCCTTCTGTGGCCCATTCCCTCATTGCTACCCTGTGTATTTAAGCCCTGTGTTTTCCCACGCTTGGTGTCGCGTTGTACCCTCAGACCCTGCCTGTGTGTTCCTGCTTGGTTTCATGGTTTGGTTTCTGTTTTTGTTTCATGCCAGCAATAAAAGCTGTGGTTTTAGTTACATTTCGTCTCGGAGTCCTGCATTTGGATCCACATTTCCACCTGCCCGCACTCAGAGCCCTGACATCAGCATAATATAAAATAATGTGTTTTCCCGATACCTGATTTTTAGCACTATGTATGCATTGGTCAACTTTCAGATCTATGAAGTTCAGCTCAGTTATCTATGTTTTCATTTTTAGTTTCCATTTGCATTTAGATGCACGGCCGATTCTCTGATGTGTGATCTGTTTCTACCTGTGCTGATGCTAGCAGGACTAAAGCTGATCAAGCAGCAGTAAATATGTGAAGCAAGGCTGAAGGATACACTCATAAAATGAACAGAATCATAAGAATATAACAGCACGAGCACTGCAAATGCAACTAAAACATGTTGACATCAAATAGTATGTTATTTGAAATCTATATGAAATAATGACACATCTATATTTTCCAATTTATTTATTTTTTTTGTATTTATTTAGTTTTTCCACAGTTGTGTAAATCAGTCTGTCTGTGGACTGGTACAGCTGAAAAGCCGACGCAGCCAGTTCCTCTTCTTCTTCTTGGGTTTTTTCTCTGGCACAGTCTTAGCTTCAGTTTCGAGTTCAGCTGGATTGGTAGTTATCGTTTTCTCTCTGTCTTCTGTTTGTTGTAGAGAGTCATGCAGAGACATCTCAGTTGATGTCAGGGAGTCTTCTTCTTCTTCCTTGTCCTGTTCTTTGGTGTCTTTTTCCACCAGAAGCTCAGATTTTCCATTTGCTGTGTTGGAATTTTGTTCATTTTGCTCCTGTGTGATTTTAATGTAGGACGCTTTGACTTCTTTCAACTCTTGATAAAGAGTCTCTACTTTCATGTCATGAAGCTCCTTGTTGGAGCAGAGCTGGGATTTAAGCTCACTGATTTCCATGTTCAGTGTCTCCTGGTCCTGCCTATGTTTGTCTTCCTGTTCCTTGAGTTGGTGTTGAGCTTCTAGGAGCTGTTGTTGGAGTGTTCCTATTTGCTCTTGTTGAGTCTTGTATTGGACTTCAAATTGAGCCTCCTTCAGACCTACACAGTCCGTGTGTGAAGCCTCTGTGGTTTGTGTAGAAGAATCCACACACTGCTCTGTGGTAGGGTCGCTGACGTCTTCGTGCAGGACACGGATCATGTCATCCAGCATGACAACTGCTTGGTTGTCCTTTGCTTGAACCTCTGTTTTGCTCTTATCAGGCTTATTATTATCATTAGCCTCCTCCAGTTGCTCTATGAGCTCTTTAATTGTTTCTTCATGCTGTTTTTTGTCGGCGATCATCTGTGCATGAAGTTTGGTCACCTTAGACTGGTAATAAGAAGCCCTCTTATTAGCAGCTACCAGTTTCCAGTAAAGCTCGTTCTGGTGGTTTTGGGAAGCTTGTAGTTGATGCCTGAGAGCAGCAATCTCACAACATGAATCATACTGGACTCTGCCATGATGGGGTATAAATCTGGGATTTGGCTGATGTTGCCACGTCCCTCCATTTGGCCCAGGGTTTTGTCCACTGGCGTTATTCATGTTTGCCTCTGTCTCCATATTCACGTCGTCCTTTGGTTCTGACATAGGGAGGGATTCAGGGTTTTCCCTTTCAGAGGTTCCTTCAGGGTTTCCTGACACTTCTTCATTTCTCAGGTTGCTTCCATCAGCCACGTTGTTTTGGGCTTCTAGAAGAGCCCGAGCATACGCCCGAGTAATCGGTCGTCTGGGTTCTTCAGCCACTCTTTTCTGTTTAGTTTCCATTTGCATTTAGATGCACGGCCGATTCTCTGATGTGTGATCTGTTTCTACCTGTGCTGATGCTAGCAGGACTAAAGCTGATCAAGCAGCAGTAAATATGTGAAGCAAGGCTGAAGGATACACTCATAAAATGAACAGAATCATAAGAATATAACAGCACGAGCACTGCAAATGCAACTAAACCATGTTGACATCAAATGGTATGTTATTTGAAATCTATATGAAATAATGACACATCTATGTTTTCCAATTTATTTTATTTATTAATTTTATTTTTTCCACAGTTGTGTAAATTAGTCTGTCTGTGGACTGCCAGCCAACACATCCACAACACCAACAACTCAGACAGCACAAAGCCTTTTAAGTTGGCGAGGCGTGATAGCAAATGCAGCGCAGGTACATCCATCTGACCTGCAGCAGCATCGCAGACCACGCCCCCCCTCCACACCACTCTTTCCTCATAGTTGCTCGCCATCGTTGCTCTCAGAGGGCAGAAGGTCCCGATCGAAGTGCACAGGTAACTTCCCTTCACATTTCACCACAATGATCCTGTTGGTGAGAAGCCTGCCTTCATACTGGCAGCTGGGTTTCCTGGCTCCCTGATGCGTTAGCTTACATTTAATTATGCGAAACGTTGCGGTACTATACGTCATGCCGCTATTTTCATCGTAGCTCCCATCACCTCTACAAATGGATTTGACCTTTGCTGGAATGCTGAGGATGAACGTGTTGGTTTCCTTACAACTGTTGTCAAGTTTGTAGATATTCCTATTTGATCTTTCTGTGTTACACAGCTTTTCAGTCATCTTAGCATCTACATGCTGTCTTCTAAACTTTTCATAAGGTGTTTCTTCAGGTCGGTGCTCGCTTGGTTGAAAATTGTTCACTTTGGAAAATCCGGAAGCAAAGAGCAGCACGAGCATCGTGCAGACAAACAGTGTCTTCATCGTCTCCTGGAGAAGAAAACACATGGACATTTTTCCACATTAAGAATTTGGCAGATACATCCTTTTGGATCCTGAAGCTCAGTAAGTCGTCTTTGTGAGCTGCAAACACACACGACAAGAGGACTGATAGACCTTTTTTTTTAAATGAAAGAAGTCGTTTTATTTATAGTTTTCTTTTTTATTTATTTCTAATCATATATATTACTTTGTTCTCTGTTTATTTTTTATTTTTTAACTGTTAGGACGATTTCTAAATATCCTGAACAAGCCTGATCTGGACGGCTCCTGGAAGCAGATTCAGGCGTGATGATGTCATTTTCAACTGGAAAAAGAAGCTTTGAAAAGCTGAAGTAGTTTAAATGTTTAGATATTTAACCTTGTTGTATTACTTTATATTTTATATTCATCGTATTAAGACATCAAGATATTTGTTTTTGCCTTAAAATTTTGTGTTTTCATTTATACTTTTTGTTATTCTTTTTTTTAATTTTGTCATTTTGCCTTTTTTACTTGATGTGATTTGGATAAATATATATTTATATCTACAGATATATTGAGAGAGTTTTTCTCTGGGTTTCACAAGCCCATTTTATAGATAAAAGTCCAGGTCATAATAGATCTGGTTCATTAAGAACAAAGTTTAAATCCGATTTAATATAAAAGCCTTTCTGCACTCAGTTATTCTTTCCTGTCACATGTTTCAGTGTGCTCTGTAGTAACAATGACACACTGCAAAATAAAAATAATAAGACACTCACCTTTTTTTCCTTTACTAATGATGATGATTAACCTGCAGTGGTTCAGGTATAAGTTGGTTGTCTGGAACAGCAGGTGATGAAGATGTGGTGAAGGGTCTGTGGTTCATGTATATAGTGGGTTCATTACATAACTGGATAGGCAACATCTGACAGTCAGTTTAAATAAGATCTTGTTGTATTTGAACACAAATCAGCAAAAACAGGTCTCTCACCGTGCAAATATACAGCTTACGTAAGTTTAGTGTGCTCACCGAATGCAGTGTTTAGTGTAGCAGCAGAATTATGACAGTTTATGGAGATGTTCAACGTGAGCCTGCTGCCCAGCTTTAAAAGGAAAATCATTTTAAATGATACATAATAAGTTCTTAGCAAAAGAAGAATGCAGACGGAGATGAGCAGAGATCTCTTCTGCAGTTCAGATGCTGCTGTGAGTTCTAGTTCACTTCTGTCACAGAGGAACAAAGTGTGTTTGGATCTGGACACTTTGATTTTTATACTTCTGATCAGCACCACCTCAAATAATCCTTTGCATCCACACCTACATCACTGGCCCACCACTTCTAGGAAACTTTAACACTTCCCTGCTTGTGACTCAGAAAGATAATGCAAATATGATGACCACTGACCACAAGAACCTGCATGTAGATGCAGCCTGTTTTTCCACATCTGGCTTTAGAAAAAAAATTAATGCACAAACAAATAGATTTAAAATAAAAAGATGTGTTGGTATATTTTGACCTTTCAAATAAACTATTAACACTTCTTTTTTCCCCTTTTTAAGTATAATTTTTGGCAAATAAAGTGAATGTTTTGACCATTTGCAGTTAAAATGTTGAACAATCTTTTTATTTTTGTTTTACTACCAGTTGGTTGTAATAATTTCATATGAGGATTTAAATGGATGTATAACAAAACAAAGGATAAAAGTATATATAAAAGTATATTTAATGAAGCTGATCGAACAACAGTGCAATATGGCATGATGACAGTGTTTGCAATTTTGGCAGGAGAACAAAAGATAAATATTATAAAATACAAGACATGAAAATCTCAGAGGTCAGGGGTCGGGGGCCCAGGAAGTCTGACCCGCAGATTCCAGGTCTGACTTCGAGTACATAAAATATCATCTTTCTTGTGGGGAAGGAGCCTGAGTTAGAGCAGGAAGTTACACCATATTGATATTGTTGGGGTAGCCTCAATGCCAGTGTTGGACTCTCCAGTTTCCTTGAAGGAGGTTTGACTTTGTGCCATCGTTGGCTGGACTCTGTGCTCATTGATATCCCCGTATCAGTGAGTTAAGACACCATGCATTTATTTTCTGTGTGGCACACAACAAGAAAACAAGCCAAGAGAGAACACATCAGCCTCCAATGACAGTTTATTAAAAGGTTTATTGGAGGTTATTTGTTGTGTTATTGAACCTGTGTGCTAATGAAAGAGTGTCCTTAATAAACGTACTCCATAAGGAAGTGTGTTCACAAGTGCACAGAACACATTAGGGCACAGGTCAATGATCGGTTTTACAATTGTATTGTCAGATCGATGGACACTTTCGGATACTTGGATATTCAGGTGATTAGAGGAGCAGAGATGATCAGCTGATCAGGATTTGGTGGTGTGTTGGATCAGGTGGTGGAGAGATACAGGACAGGCCTGACATACACAAACGTATAGTGAAGGTGCAGAGGCTCAGATCTGTGACATCGTCCCAGCTCAGTGTCCATATTTAGATGTAACAGTGCTATAGACTTTACCTGACAACTTGTATGAGTAATGTTTTCATCTCAGGCATGTCAATTTCATTTGTGAATATATTTTTAATACTTGTACAACAGATTTTTTTGAGTGTTAAATAGAAATTATATGCTGAAACTGAAGTGATGGGTCGCACTCTTTAGTTCTGCTCTCGAAACAATGTAGGTGGTCCAGTTAACATATTTACATTTTTTCATTTGCTGTTTCACTTGCAAAATATTTCCAGTGTGACATTTGATCAGGTCTTGTAAACCTTGTCGTTAACCAAGCAGTCACTCCCAGGCTGCTGTGCTGATCACCGGATCTTAACTTCATTGTCACAGTGCACTCAGAACAAAACAGCCATGCAGAGATATGAGTCACAGTGACATTAAAACTGATGAAGACCGTCGTCGTTAGAACCAGCAAACTGAACGAACTAAAAAAGATCATCTAAATTCAACTGGTCTAAAATATCAGGATCTCAGTGTTAAGTCCATATTTTTGAAGTAGAAGCTTTTACTGGTTTTACTTAAGAAAAAGAAATAATAAGGAATTGTTTTGGAATTTGTCCAGGTTAACAGATGAAATCATGTTCAGTGCTTTGTCCTGTCAGTAAACATAGATTCTTTATTTGCACTGAATGGGACAGCATATAATTTCACTGCTTTTGGCATAATGACAATAAAAGATAGTTTCAAAGTCTGACCTGCAAAGCCCGTCCACCCAGTGTCCTCCTCAGTCATGCTGGTTGCATGATTGCTGTAGAAGTGCTAAACTACTGTGACCTGATTAATTGAACTGAGCTCACACTGCAATAACTAATCAGTGAGGTAGTAGTTTAAGTACTTCATTACCAAAATGTATAAATGAAGTACATCAGAAGATGTTGGGGAAGAAGGACTTCACCGGGTGGGCCTGGACCCCCGAGGCCTGTCCCTGTGCCGACCTCGTCTGAGTCTAATAGATTTATAAGATAGAGCTCATCAAAAGACTAAGATATGAATATAAACATGATATTTGTCAGTTTAATTTAATGTTAAGTTGAACTGGAGTTAACCACAATCCTTTACTCTTCCAACTCCTCTACTTTGTCTAACAGTTAGCTTAGCTTAGCCTAGCCAAGTTTTCTTTGCAAAATTGCTAATTGCATGGTTTCAAATTGCAGTTTTGATTTTAAGTGGACTAATTGTTCAGACCTGCTCTGGGGCCTGTCTGAAGTATTAAATTGACATATATTTGTCTCAACACCTACGCAGGAGAACTTTTTTGTAAGTGTGAAATGGAAAATAGAAGAAGAAGTAGAGATGTGGGTGTTCCTATTTACATGTTTTTATTTTCTGTTTCTTTAGCCAAACATGTTATTTGATCAGAGCACCTGCCTGTACACCTGCTGTTAACCAAGCAGTTATTTTCAAGCTGCTACACTGATCACAAAGTCAGGACATATGAATGACAGGAAGTGTCCAGTGTCACGTAGCGATATTAATGACAACAATGATGGGTCAAAGCAACATATGATGAATATTTATTACGATATCCTGATAAATGTAATGCAGCGGGATAACTTCTACAGTTATTATGTTAGTGATGCTGCCTCTTTGCTTTTCATTTATTCACAGCTTTGTGGCGTACGATGGAGTGTCAGGGCCACATTAAGATGATAACCTGCCACGGCTGCAGTACCCTCTACAACACGGCTTGTGTCGATGATTTAGTGAAGCAAACTGATCAGCTGTCTCATTGTGTCTTTTGTGTGTTTGGTTTTGTGTTTTCAATGAACTGAAAGCCCTCTTTAATGCACGAGGGTGTGACCATCCACATTCTCTCATCTGTCCAGTGTCAGCCATTCATTTTGTGCAAATGGTCAAGTCTTCCAAGTGTGTGTGCTTTTCCTTCTGACCAGATGCAGCTTTTTGCACCATAACTTTGTCCTGATACTGATCCCCACACTGTGTATGTGCACTAAAACAGCAATCATTTCACTGCTCAGGTTACAAAATGTCATAAGATGCTGCATGGCCGTACAAGATAGACTTTGGTTAGCAACAACTCTCTGAGGCCTCAACTGTGAAGCAGAACGCTGTCTTATCCGGCTAACTTCAAGAGCCAAGTTATCCTTTGAACCTAATCTGCTCCACAGCAATTTTTGTTCCAAATGTGAGATCACCAGGTACAAAATCACCACCTACTAACCAGTAAGACCAAAAAAGAACAAAATAAATAAAATCCCCGATCCTGGAAGGTCCCTCAGACCGCTGTGTGCAGAGAGTAGGAGGGTGTAATATTTTTCAGCAGAGTCTGACGTCTTTGTCTTTCCATGATTAGCAACGATAATGAACATAGATTCTCTACAACTTTACTGTTTTGGAAGTATTAATTTATGATCCTAAAGCAGGACACCTGCACTGTAATTAATGACCTCACATCACATGTTTAAATTATGCTTTTACATTTAACCTTTTAATCAGACCAACAACAAGCTCACACTCAATTTTAGCAGCAGTCATTGTGACACTGATGATAAAACTTGTGTAAAATTGCAAAACTGTAAAAAAAAAATTAAAAAAAAAAAATAAAAAAAAAAAAAGCATTTTTGTAGCTCAATGTTGAAATTACAGGTAACTTCACTGGTTGGCTGTTTCACCTGTAACACTTCAAAATAACATGCTAAGGTTTAATAGGTTATAAGGAATATCCTCTGAGCCCTGAGCAGTGTTGTGCTAATAAGAGACGTTTTGTGTGCGCAGTGAACCAGTAAGTTTTGTATTTCATAATTTATTGAGGTTCTATTATCCTTTCTGACCTGCGTTAATGAAGCAGTCATTAGAGCACCATGTCCGCTAGAATAGTTCTGTAGTTTGATGCTTGAGTCGTTGCAGACTTGTTGAAACTCCCTCACCCGTCAAAGCAGCGTCTTTGTTATTCGCGTCCAGCAGATGGCAGTGTTTCACTGTCTGACGGCTGTCTGAAGCTTCAGCTGGATTATCCGTTTGCTATGTTTGCCATGTTACAGTGGGGAAGAAAAACTCCTTTTTAACAGGAATATCTAGACATGAGTGATTACTGCAGTGGGGCACTATCTGTGCTATCTATAAGAAATGTTAGCAACAATAAAACTCTGAGGATCAGGGCTCCATTTCACTCCAGTGTTCAGTGGCATTTTAAAAGAGTGAATACCGACGCTGAATGTCTTTGTAAAGCAAAAGCACTTTGTTAGCCTTTACAGAGCAAAGCTATGGATCAATGTGCAGTGAAGAAAAATCGAGGTGGCCAGTCTGTCCTTTCCTAACCAATCACAGAGCTCCTTACATTGCACCATGTGGCTAATTTGCGTTTTACTGATATTGCTGGGCTGCTGTCAATCATTTTGTCTTTATATTACAACAGAGCATTGACCTTTAACCTGTTTAATTCATACTGAGTATTTAAAAAAAATGTATTGTCATAATAAATTCTGCCTCACTGAAACACCATTTTGCATTAGCCTCTATCACCTGACTTGTCACTGATGATATCACTGCATGAGCAGGCGAGCGGTAGCGGCGGGGGGGTGTAGGTGAAGCTCGTGAAGAACAAAATTCTGTACGAGCGGACGCAGTGAGTCCAATAACCAGGGGTAACTGGAAATAAGGTGTTGTAGGCTGGCTTCCACAGTGTAAAGAGACACTTCTCCCTCTGAACACACTCACATGAGACGCAGACCTTCACAATAAAACAGGAACAAGAAACCATCACAGTAAGACGCAGACTCGACATAGAGAGAGAGACAGAAAATGACACATGGAACTAAACTAAACCTGCAAAAACATGACAACTCAAAATACTGGGTCAAACTGACCCAGAACCGTGACAGACTTTCTATAATGTTTTGCTTGAGCATGTCCTGCTTTTCTGTAATGTTATTTCTACAGCCTCTTATTTCTAACCTCTTGTGTACCTCTTTTCAACCACTGGGAGGCGCTACAGCTTCATTCCTTTCACACTAAGGCAGCGGTAGGGAACTCCAGGCCTCGAGGGCCGGTGTCCCTGCAGGTTTTAGACGTTCCCTACCCCTGCACTAAGGCCTTTGAAATCTTCATTAACACTGAGCTTGAAATTTCTATCAGTCGAATGCAAAGGAGTCCTGTGGTTGTAGGACAGAGGTAGGGAACGTTAATCTGCCATCATTTAGATTATATGACAACAACCTTCAAATCTGAAGTCTCAGAAATCTGCTTCATGTACAAGTTCCTCCAATAATCAGGGCTAATATCACCAAATTGTACATAAACAGACTTTTACATGTTAAATATTTCTCAAATATGGGGAAAAAAACAATATAAAATACTATATTATTAACAAAATATCTTAAGATACAGCTACAAATTGCTTGAAACATTTGCAATGAAATATATAAAACAGCTTTATTGTCAGTGAGGACAAAGTTATAGTGATGCTGTGCTGGAGTGTTCAAAAGAAGACAGAGACATGAAGTATAAATATTGTATAATATTAAATATAAGAAAGAACAAAGTTATAAAAACATTAATAATTGAAATCTGCAACAATATTCACATAAAGTGTAAAATACAGAGTTAACTGTTTAATAGGTAAAGTTTAGGTCTTGCAGTCGAACAATGATCCCAAACACAGCAGCAAATCTACAGCAGAATAGCTGAAAAGCAAAGTCCAGACCTCAACCTGGGACATTCAGAGAGCTGTGCTTAAATAAATGCCCACAAAGCTCAAAGAACTGAAGCAACGTTGTAATGAAGAGTGGGCCAACATTCCTCCACAACAATATGAGAGACTGATAAAGTCAAGCAGAAAACAATTAGCTCACATTTGTGCTGCTAGAAGTGTTTCTAGTTATTCACAGGACTGTAGTTTGAATTTAAAGAAATGTGAAAGTGCACTGAAATTAACATAAAGTTATTGCAATTTTTTAAAAAAAATCAAGAAATCTAAGAGGAAGAAACAATGTAAACCACACAATTGTTTTCCTTATATTCTCCACACGGCAATGCACATAACAGACATAAAATATTTGCATTTATCAATAGAAAATATACAATTTTTCCATAGTCATAGCCAGGCCCGATTACTGCCAAACCTGTGCTGAATCAATCACTTAAACAGGACCTGTCTGACAAAGTAGAGTAGACCAAAAGATCCTCAAAAACTACACATCATGGCGCAATCCAAGGAAATTCAGAAGCAAATAAGAAACAAAGTAATTGAGATCTCTCAGTCTGGAGATGCAACGTCAAGATGAACAGAATCCAGTTTCTGGGATCCTGAAGGAGAATGTCTGGCCATCTGTTCACGACCACAAGCTGAAGTGCACTTGATCCAAAGCACACCAACAAGTCCACCTCTAAGCAGCTTAAGTAAAACAAAAGAAAGACTTTGGAATGGCTTAGCCAAAGTTCATACGTGAATCTGATTGAGGAGCTGAGACCTTGGAAAGGTGGTTCATACTCAAAAACCCTCCAGTGTGGCTGAATTACAACAATTTTGCAAAGATGAGTGGGCAGAAATTCTTCCACCACCTCGTAAAGGACTCATTGCCAGTTATCCCAAACGCTTTATTGCAGATGTTTCTACTCAGGGTGGCCCAACCAGTTATTAGGTTTAGGAGGCAATCACTTTTTCCACACAGGGCCATAATAATGGCCGCCTTAATAATAAATGCCTTGATTTAGGAACTACTTTTAATGTTTACTTGTGCTATTTTGCAAAAAATAAAATCTCTGCAAAAACATCAAAACTGCTGACCATCTGACCTCAATATGAAATTATTAATCTTTTGACCAAAAACATTTAGATTTGTAAAAATAAAGAAACCATAGAGGAACAAACAATGTTGTTTGCTACGTTCTAACATGGCAATCTAAATAACAGTAATGCAAACATATATATTTATCAATAAAAACAGATCGCCTTTTCACTGTTACAAAAGTCAAGTACATCAATGTTTGTTCAGCTTTCATAAATGTAAGTTTATAAGTACATAGTACATTTTTTGGTCCAACTTCTTTTAATACATGCAACACATTTCAGAACATTTGGGACAGAGACAACAAAAGACTGGAAATACTTCGTAAAAATCTGGTGAAACACTTTAAAGCCAGTGGGATTAAATGGGAGACATAAAATTTAATACTAGACAAAGACCGATTGAATCATGAAGCAAAGAATTAATAACTAAATCACAAGTAGAAAATGTTATGCAGATATTATTGGATAGATTTTGGTGTAGAAAAAAATGACAAGAAATGAAAAATGAAAGTTATCTGGTCTTTTTCTTTAAAGAGTAGCCTACTGCAGAGCAGCAACACTGACAAACACCATCATCACCAATACTGCAGCTAATACAATGATCCAGGAGGAAACTTGAAAAAGCAGGAAAAATGTGACACTGATCAAAATGAATACATCAATTATTGATCAAAGAGAAAATGCATACTAGCACAATGCATTGTTATTGCATCTCAGTTTCTCACCATCACTGATAATCTGACGTCTGCTGGACCTCAGGAATCGTCTCCATCACCTCTCTGTGAGGAGCAGAGAGCACTCGTGCTGCACATCCCACCTGTGTGCTGTGTTTACGTGAACCTGAGAGCACAGCTGTAGTGGTGACAGTGAATGTAGCGTTGGTGTTGGACACACTGACAGTGTTGTACTGTGAGAAGCTGAGGTCTTGTTGTGAGAGTGTTACAGTGGGAGCAGGTCGACCAGTGGCTGAACAGGAAACAACCCACTCTTCAGCAGAGTTTGACTCTCTGACATCAACAACAGGTTCATGCAGCTCTGTGAAGGATCAGGAGATATAAAATAAGGAGTATATTGTTAAAGATACATTGACTTCTAACACATGTAACGCATTAAGGTAAAATTTCTTACCATAAGGATGTGTTACACGATTTATAAACCCCAGTTTGTTAATTATTTGTTCATTATTCATAACTATATACTTAATTTTTTAAAAATTAAGTGTTTTTGGTCAAATGGAATTTCTTTTTGGGTAATTTTAGCCCCTTTTAGCCCTCTGCCAAAATGTTTTAACCTTTCTGTCTCTAACAGTAAAACATCGTTCCTTTATCTTCTGTGTCTGGTGTGTTGGTCAGGATTAGCTAGCTTGGCAAAAAGTTCACATTAAACAAAGTGTGTTACTGTGAGGTGTGTGTTCGTACTATGAGTCACAGCTCGAGTTTTCTTGCGGGTGAAGGTTTTTCACCTCGCTGTCATTCTTGCATAAAAGTGTTTGACCCCTTCAGGAAAAAAAAACGAAATTTGGGATTATTTTTTGTTTTGTTCATTGTGTGTATTTGTTTCTACTTTTTACTTTTTCTTTTACTGTGTACAGCACTTTGGTCAACCTGTGTTGTTTTTAGACATGGTTATTGATTGATTGATTGATTGATTGATTGATTGATTGATTGATTGATTGATTGATTGATTGATTGATTGATTGATTGATTGATTGATATGTCTTTGATTAAAATACAGCCTACTCCACATCCTCCAAGTTACAGAGAAGAGGAACCATCTGGGGTGAACTTGTGCACTTGGTATTGGCTGTCATGGTCCCTGTGCCTCTCCGGCTCGCTCATGTTGGCCACAGGTTTGTTTTGTTTTCTCTCCTGCTTCCCTGGGTGGAGCTCATTGTGGGCTCTCACCCTTGGCCCACGTATCTGCGGTGATTTCTACACCTGTTGCTGATCAGGCGGCGTCCCCCTTGCCTATTTAACGCTGCGGCACGGAGTATTCGGCACTGGAACGTTGAACCTCCCATGTTCGTGCTCTCAGCTCTCCTAAGACAAACTCTCTCAGTGTTGTGTGGCGTATTGATCTAATTGGACTCTTTGTGTTTAGATCTCCCCGGAACTGGTGGCGGACCCTGACCTGTGATCCCTGTGTGTGTCAACATAAGTGGAAATTGGAGCGAGAGTGGCTGTGGAGAAGCGAGTGTGCGTAAGAAGAGGAGTGGCGGAGTTTGGGCCGAGTGGGGAGCGAGTGTGGATTCCTTCCCCTGGAGCCCTGAAGCCCTGCCCCATGCACTGTATATACACATCACTGTGGTTTCCCTTCTGTGTTCATAAATTGTCAACCCTTTGCTTGCCAGAACGCTGCCTGCGTCTGAATCCATCTGTTAGCCCTGACATTGGATACCTGGAAATCAGTGAAGGGACCATTAATGCTTAAACTTGTACACAGGTTTGAGAGCAACCACCCAAAAGCTTCTGCTAATAAACACTAGTCTGTGTTTGTGATGCAAATGTTTCTGGCTGTGTTCACAAACATTTAGTAAGGTGAGTGAGGAATATTAATACTTATTATTAGATCATTAGCAGACTGTAGAACTTGACTGCACGCCAAGGTGGCAGTTCAGCCATTTGATTCATGTTGCAGCAGCTCATGAGTGAATGAACATCGTGCAATAAAAGTACTTCTAGAAGTACATTTTTGCAAAAACGCACATTGTGGAGGAATGTAGGGAAGACACGAGGGAGCCCAATATTTTACTCAAACGTTAATCGCTGCATCACACAACTGAACATTCAAAGCGCCAAAACCTAACCCTCTCACTTCCCGTTACACTGGGTACGAGTGGAGCTACCTGGTGGTATGTACTTACATTTATTTAAATTTACTTGAGTAGGGTAGAGTCATGCTAATGACCTAATAATTTTATTCAGGTGTGTTGCAGCAGAGATACATTTAAAAGCTTCAGGACGCTGGCTCTCAAGGCCTGGAGTTTGACACCCCTGCTTTACACAAAGATGGGTTAAATCACAGTGCAAAGAATGAATGAATAAATGAAATATAAACAATAAATAATTATTAAATAGTCTTACACATCAATGTCATTGGTTGACTTTTGAAGTATTTGAATCCTTATTGGGTTCCCTGAGTGACAGAAGGATTAAAACACTTTAAAATCAGTACTGAAAATATGTGCAGACATTACTGGATAGATTTAGGGTTAGAATCAATAAATCACTATCATGTTAAACACTCTTAGAGTTCAAACCTTCGTAGAAACATAAGTCCAGTATCATGGAATGAAACCTAAAGGTGCATTTGAGGGTGCAAAACGTTTCGTCGGCATTGTTGTGTTTGTTTGGGAGAAAACTTACAAACATACAGTGCAGCACTTCAGAGTTACACTGCTAGCGATCGAAGATTTATGTAAATTCAACAGCTAAACGCATTCTGTACTGTACAGCAGGAGTCCCCAACCTTTTTGCACCACAGACCACTTTAATGTCAGACAATATTTTCAGGGAACGACCTTTAAGGTGTCGCGGATAAATACAACAAAAGAATAAAAAAAAGAAACTGTGGTATTTTGTAAATATAATAATAAATGTGACTTGAGCTGTGCGCCAACAACAATGACAGTGACATCCTCCTCTCTGCTTTTTAATGCTCTCTGGTCACTATGGTAACGCGTAAATAGTTCTTTCAAAATAAGACACACAACTACAACCATACATTTCACACCGGAGGATCAACTCTCGCGGAACGGTACCAAAAGACTCACGGACCGGTCCGTGGGCCTATTAGGGACCGCTCCTGTACAGGAGACACTGGACTAGATTGATTGACAATGGTCTACAGCAATCAGAACGCACAACACGATGTACTCCAGCCTGAAGCGTTTCTGAGGTTCCTGACTCTGACCGTCCCTCAAACGCCTCTCTGGGCGTTTCCTTCCGTCGCTTTTACTTTCGCTTTCGTGAATGTTGTGGCGCAGTTGATCGTCTCCATGTTAAGGTAACGTTAGCAGTCTGTACTGTTTTCCTGGCTAACATCAGCTGTGTGCAGCTTAGTTTCAGCATAAATCTGCTTCGTTTTATGTGAGATCAGAGTCTGGGAACGAGACAGAAACAGTTGATGATCAGCAGCTGAACTCGATGTTACTGTGGATCCACTGACTGATGTCTGTAGGCAGCTTCTCCTGCCTCCGTCAGTCTGTTATGGAAGCCCGTTTCCGCCACAAAAAAGGATCCATTCTCGAAATTTCGACTTATAACTCGAAAATGTTGAGAAAAGTAGCTCGAAATGTCGAGTTAGTTCTGCCAATCAGTAATCCAGCTACAATGCGCACTCAAACCCGCATCGCAACAAACCGGCGCTTTCGAGAGTACGTTAGCTGATATTAACGCCATGTGATTCAGCTAATAACAGAAGGATTTCATCATTTGTGAAGCCACACAGACAATAATCAGCGACTTGTGCATTTATGACTGGCTGTAATTCTGGTGTCTTAGCTGTAGCATTTGTAGCTGAGGGCTTCAGCTTCCGGGTAACAAGGAAATTACGTCATTCACGTAAATGACTGATTGACAGCACTAACTCTTAATTTTGAGTTAGTTTTTTCAAAATTCCAAGTTAATAAGTCGAAATTTCGAGTTCTGGATCCTTCTTTTTTTTAGTGACGCAAACGGGCTTCCAGTGTGTGGATGTTGTTTAACTGCTGACAGTGAGACAGGGCTGTCCTAAGAGTCGCTGCCAACACTTCATCTATAAAATGCATTTCTCTGCTCGTTCGCTATAGTCTGCTGTCGTATTTGTATGCAGGTTATTTTCAGTTTAACTGGTGATGT
Organism: Diplotaxodon limnothrissa; assembly: GCF_057381915.1. Taxonomy (NCBI): domain Eukaryota; kingdom Metazoa; phylum Chordata; class Actinopteri; order Cichliformes; family Cichlidae; genus Diplotaxodon; species Diplotaxodon limnothrissa. The sequence goes on along the minus strand of NC_140598.1, from coordinate 15,427,730 downwards.
TCATTCGTGTATTGTAGGTGAATGCGTTGATGATTGATCATAAATTAGTAAACTGGCCGTTTTTGCTCAATGATTCCTGTTTCATGTTCAAACCGTCAGACAGAAACTCTGCGTTTGTTTTTATGTTCTTCAGCCTGTTGTTCTTGAGGTAATCTGTGATGCGTTCAATGACCCTCCACATGCTCTGAGGCTCATTTGAAGAGAAACAGAACTTCATCTTTAGAGCATAAGTGGGTTTTTGCCCTCTTTATGCCCGCGGTCAGGCTCTGTTTATTGTAGTATAACACTCATAGGACACAGTGACCCGCTGCACACACACTGCACACACACTGCACACACACTGCACACACACTGCACACACACTGCACACACACTGCACACAATGACAGCTGCAGAGTTTGTGTCTGATGTATTAAGTATGAAACACTGTTGGGCTAAAATCTGGTCAGAATGAATCCAGGTGCAGGTGTGTCAGTTTAGGACCACTGGACTAACATCCAAGTGCTCACAATATAAAGTGTATTCTGTAGTAACATCCTGGTGTTGCAGCAACAGTCCCACATGGAAACGTCAACACTCAAACTCAAAATCTCTTTTTGTCAACAATAAAATGACAGCAGACCAATTTGAACAAAGTTGGTAAAAAGCTTCAGAAATTAGTAAAATATTAAAAAGTGTCTGGATGCTCAATCATCCAGGTAAGGGTTAGGTTAGTAATGCTGTGATTGCAGACATTCCCCAACTCTCTGTGAATGGGACTCATGGCCATTGATCAGTGGTTGTTGATCAATGGTCATGACCTCCCAGCCATTGTGCAAATGTCCTGTTTATAAGGTTGGAAACCTGCAGTCAGCTGAGACTGAAGGAGTCACCTGGATGAGTCATGAAACGTTTCTCCCACTGAAAACATCCAGATGAACAGAATCAACTTTTGGGGATTAAAACGTGTCTGAATCAATCAGTGGGTGCTGAGTGGGTCAGTCAGTGTGTCGCTGGGCTGATTTGTGTTTCCTCTGCAGGTGAAGGTAGAAAGTGTGTGTGAGCTGATGTGAATTGAGCAGCATGGATCAGTGTGAGGACACAGAGGAGGGAGTCCCTCCCTCTAAAAGCACTCTGTGTGGGGAACATGAGAGCCAGACCAAAGCTCAGAGGTGAGATGACCATCTCTAACTGTCCATGACTCTTCTCCATGTCACAGCTCAGCACTCACATCACTGCTCCATCATTATTCACAGGAACCCGCCTGGACCTCCACCCAGCTCTGTGTCCTGTAAGAGTGACGCGTCTAAAGATGTCATCATTTGGTTTAAAGTCTCTGCTGCAGAGAGGTGAGCTGTTAGTAACAAGAACTCTCTGGTTTAAATGATTTTGATGTTTCCTGGTTTCTAAAATGCATCTCTGTAGCAGAGCAGTGTCTCCAAGGACACACAGGCTCAGCTGTAACTGTCAGTTTATCTGGTTTAAGACACATTTGGACTCAATTGGCTGTTTTTAACTATGTATTTTAATCAGAGGTGTAAATCTAGACCTCACACATCTGGATCCTAAACTATGATAGAAACAGCTGCTAGCAGTGGGTAGTTTGACTTTGATACGCTGCTCTAGAAAGCAAACAAAGGTTTGTGCAGCTCCTCTTCAGAAAAGTGTTCAGAGAGCAGCTGCTGTATTAGACAAAGGCTCGTCGTGTGAGCCCAGATGTGTGTAACAGCTGGATGAAGGAGAACCATCACAGTCGCGTCTCCATCCCGCCTTTATTAATGAACTTCCTGTTGCTTGCAGATGACAGGAACACAAAGTGTTTGTGCCACGTGATGCTGCAGGATTTGTTAACGTGTCCATGATGGTAACATCTCCTCGTCTAACTGCAAACACATGAGCGCTCCTAACGGCAGCTATCACAGCCACACAGACTGTGTCTCACTGTTGCATTCAGGGACATTTGTTTTCCTGTAAAAAGCTGAACTCTAATCTAAGAGGACTGTTACTGACAGGAAACAGCTGCATTATCTGCAGTCTGTGTGATCACAGCTGCTTCAATCACTTCATCAGAGAATTGATCATTGAATAAAACATGTTTGTGTCTGCAGAGGTCAGAGGTCACAGTCTGCAGGATCCAGCTGTCCGTCTGTGAGGAGTGATGGGTCCAAACAAAGAAACCCTCCAGACTTCAGTGCTGAACCTGGACCAACGAGGTCAGAGACCTGTGATGACTCCTTTACATGTTTGTGTTTTCCTGGATAAATATGACCAAAGATTCATTAAAAAGATAAAAATATTAGACTTTGTCCTGTAGCGCTGTGTGGCAGGCAGGATTGGACCCAAACACAACAGGATGAAGTCAAAGAGGCAGCTTTATTTCAGCTGTGAACATGCAAACAGCAGAAATAAGGAAACATAACTGTAGGTTTGCAGTGAATGAAGCCTCAGCTCGACGCTCCACTTTGTCCCTCTTTTCCTTCTCCAAACAGCCACATCAGGAGTCTCTGATGGAGTTTTAAAATATTTAATTACAAATGTCCAAAGATGGGTTCAGGATACCTGAATCCACAATTATTAAAGCTAAAATAGTTCACAGGGTTTGGACTTTGTTAGGTGACGAGAGAACATCAAAGTGTTTTTTATCTTTAAACAGTATTTTTATCACTTCAGTTGCTCTCACAGCCCTGTTTGTTATTTTACCAGAGCTCTTATGTTTCACTCAGTGCTCCCACCAAACACCTTGGAGGACACATTAGTGTGATTTAGATTTCATTGGTGCAAACACCAGTCACACAAGCTAACCCATGGAGGCAGCAGCAGGCTTTGTGTTTGGTAAAGTCTGTTGGCTTAAACTAAGAGAGTTTAGTTTGTTAGCACAAAGAGCTGTCAGCTAAAGCCCCGAATGCACTTTGAATACAGACGAACTGAGAAAAACACTTTAAATACAGCAAACAGTCAAACTGACCACATGTTTTTCTGCTGATCATCCACAGCAGTACATTTAGCATTCATGCTAGCAGCAGGCTATGACTGTCCACTCAGCACCAACACAGGTAGGAGTGAGCAGTGATAATAATGGATTGGATTTATATAGCGCTTTTCAAGGCACCCAAAGCGCTTTACAATGCCACTATTCATTCACTCTCACATTCACACACTGGTGGAGGCAGCTACGGTTGTAGCCACAGCTGCCCTGGGGCAGACTGACAGAAGCGAGGCTGCCATATCGCGCCATCGGCCCCTCTGGCCAACACCAGTAGGCGGTAGGGTAAAGTGTCTTGCCCAAGGACACAACGACCAGGACAGAGAGCCCGGGTTACAGATACGCTTCCCAAACCCCTGAGCTACGGTCGCCCCAAGTCCTGCTCCTGATGAAGCAGGACTGTGAGCAAGTTTGAGCTACAATCCTATTGGCTTCTCAGTTTCTCCAAAGAAAAGGGGAAAAATTCTTGGTGTTGTGAAGATGTGAGTTGGTCTTGTTGTCGTGGGGCTGGAAGGATGCTGGCAGTGAGAGGCTTTTCATACAGTGTTCAGTAGCAGAATGAGAAGAAAGCCACTGCACATGAAACAAGGTGCTCGTAGTGTTTGTTTACTGTGTTTGTGCCACAATGTCAGATCAGTTGTAGATTCACATGAAGACTTGTCCAGTGAAACCAATGCAAGTACTGCAGTACAGAGCAAAGACTAAGCAAGCCAGGAGAGCTCTCCAACTTTCTGAAAGTATCAGGATATTTGAGTGATAAGAAAAAGTGGATCATGCAACAATGTCCCTCAGCACACAAAACAATCAAAGCAGAATAAATATAATGTTTTAGATCAAACACTTACAGGGACCTGAAGAGAGAGAACCAACAAGATGTCATGGCTAACAGAGGAATTCAAGCACAGACTGAGTTCTGACAAACAAAAAGGTGACAGTTTATTTACCAAAGGGGTGAACCACAGTGCTCTATATATGTACAGTGAGTCGGGGAGGGGGTCCAGGGCTCCAGGGAAAAGAGGGAAGGGAGTCCACACTCACTCCTCTTCAGTCACTCGTGTCCTGCTCTCCACTCACACAGCCACACACGGGAGTCACAGGTAAGCGTCTGTAACCAGGTCCGGGGAAATATATACTCAAAGTATACACAAAGTTAACCCAACTGGTGAATTTAGAGAGAGATTTCTTAGCAAGGAGCTGAGATCATGAACACAGGAGGGTCAATGTCCCAGCGACAAACTGCTCCATGCCGCAGCGTTAAATGGTTACCGGTAAGCCCAGGTGAGTCAGCAACAGGTGGTGTAATCATCATAACTGTGTGGACCAAGAGCGAGAGGCCATTACAAGCTCCACCCAGGCAGGCAAAACGCTAGCAGGAGAGAGCAAAACATAAAACCTGAAAAGCCATCATGAGCCAGCCAGAGAGACACAGAGTTTATACTAGAAGAGAAACCTGCTCATCTTCATCATGTTTGTTTAAACAGAGAAAATCAGAAGTCTCTGTGTGTCAGACCACGGCTCTACACGGACACTTCTAAGCTGCTTCAGAGTGAACTGACCCAGATAATCTGCACACAGCGGCTGTAAAACAGTGAAAGTCATAACTGTCTCTCTCTGATGGAAAGCTTTTATTGTGAAGTCAGGAAGTCTGCAGGAAGTGTTGAGTTTGTATTCATCACTCAGTGTTTAATGAGACAGGCAGACAGGAAGAGCAGCTCATTAGTGTTGATGAAATCAAAGGAACTGTGAGGAACTGCAGTTTGGTCACATCTGGATGTTTTTCACTGACAGTAAATGTTTTAGTGATAAAGAAATGTGTTCACAGAGTGAGGAAGAGGAGTGGTGTTTGTGAGGAGGAGCAGCTGTCCTGCTGTGCTTTGTGTCAGGACGTCCTGAAGGATCCAGTCTCTACCAGCTGTGGACACTGGTTCTGCAGACAGTGCATCTCCTCATACTGGGACCAGTCTGCTCCATCAGGAGACTCCTCCTGTCCCCAGTGTGGAGAAAGATCCAGAAGCAGAGCTGGACTGCAGACAGCCAGTCAGAGCAGCTGTGTACAAAGTAAGACTGAACATCTGTCTGCTGATGGACTCATTTCTGAAAACTGGACTTCTTGTGTTGTTCAGACATTGAAGAGTTTTCTTTCTCTTTAGTCTCGTTGTTTTTCTTTCTTTCAGCAGATGTTGGTCTGCAGGAGGTTTTAGATGAACATAAGATCAGTCTGAGGAGGAGATGTGAACATGTGACTGAAGGAAGTGATGAAACAGGAAGTAGAACCCTCCTCAACAGGATCTACACTGAGCTCTACATCACAGAGGGACAGAGTGAAGAGGTTCATACCCAACATGAGGTGAGGCAGCTGGAGACAGCTTCCAAGATGGACGCCCTCCATGACGCTCCAATCAGGTGCCAGGACATCTTTAAAGCCTTACCTGACCAACAGAGACCCATCAGAGTGGTTCTGACCAACGGCGTGGCTGGTGTTGGAAAAACCTTCTCAGTGCAGAAGTTCACTCTGGACTGGGCAGAGGGCTTGGAGAACCAACATGTCAGTGTGGTGGTTCTGCTTTCATTCAGGGAGCTGAACCTGATCAGAGATGAGCAGTACAGTCTTCTGGAGCTGCTCCATGTTTTCCATCCAACATTACAGAAGGTCACAGCAGAGAAGCTGGCTGTCTCTCAGCTTTTGTTCATCTTTGACGGCCTGGATGAAAGCAGACTTTCATTGGATTTCACCAACAGGAAGCTGCTGTCTGATGTCACACAGAAGTCATCGGTCAGCCAGCTGCTGGCAAACCTCATCCAGGGGAATCTGCTTCCCTCGGCTCTCGTCTGGATAACTTCCCGACCCGCAGCAGCCAATCAGATCCCTCCTACATGTGTTGACAGGCTAACAGAAGTACGAGGCTTCACTGACGCCCAGAAGGAGGAGTACTTCAGGAGGAGATTCAGTGATGAAGAGCTGTCCAGCAGAATCATCTCCCACATGAAGACATCCAGGAGCCTCCACATCATGTGTAGTATCCCAGTCTTCTGCTGGATCACTGCTACAGTTCTGGAGCACATGTTGACTACAGAGCAGAGAGGAGAGCTGCCCAAGACCCTGACTGACATGTACTCACACTTCCTGCTGGTTCAGACAAAGAGGAAGAAGAACAAGTACCATGAGGGACGTGAGACGAGTCCACAGGAGCTGACGAAGGCTGATAGGAAAGTTCTTCTGAAGCTGGGGAGGCTGGCGTTTGAACATCTGGAGAAAGGAAACATCATGTTCTACCAAGAAGACCTGGAGCAGTGTGGTCTGGATGTGACAGAGGCCTCGGTGTACTCAGGAGTTTGTACAGAGATCTTCAAAAGAGAGTGTGTGATCTTCCAGAAACCAGTCTACTGCTTTGTTCATCTGAGCATTCAGGAGTTTCTGGCTGCTGTCTACAAGTTCCACTGTCACACCAACAGGAAGACAAAGGTGCTGAAGAACTTTTTGGGAAAAAAATACAACAAGTCCTCTCTGGATGATTTCCTGAGCAGAGCCATGTATAAATCCCTCCAGAGTGAAAATGGCCACCTGGACCTGTTTGTTCGCTTCCTTCATGGCCTCTGTCTGGAGTCCAACCAGAGACTCTTAGTAGGTCTGCTGGGTCAGACAGAGATCAGTCCAGGAACCATCCAGAGAGTCATCAACAACCTGAAGGAGATGAACAGTGATGAAATCTCTCCTGACAGAAGCATCAACATCTTCCACTGTCTGATGGAGATGAACCACCTCTCATTATTTCAGGAGATCCAAGAGTTCCTGAAGTCAGAGAACAGATCAAAGAAGGAACTCTCTGAGATCCAGTGCTCAGCTCTGGCCTTCATGCTGCAGATGTCAGAGGAGGTTCTGGATGAGTTGGACCTGCAGAAGTACAAAACATCAGAGCGGGGACGACTGAGACTGATTCCAGCTGTGAGGAACTGCAGAAAGGCTGGGTGAGTCCAGATGTGATCATTAACATCATTGATCAGTGTAGGTTAGTAGTTTAATGTTGAAAATAAAATCAGATTGTAACCACAAAGTGTTTGTGTCCGTACGCTGCAACCTTCCACACCATTCCTTTATTGTACAGACTCAGCAGCAGCTCCATGGATCCCAAATCCAAGAGTGGAGAACAGATTTGAAGTGTGTCACATCCATGCAGTCACAGCTGTTTCCACCATGTTTCCACTGATATTAATCCTGTTCAATGACACGTTTCATATCAGTGAATATGTTCTTTAGGACGTCCACTGACATGTTTAAGTGTCCTGCTGGAAATCACTCAAATCATCCATGAAATCCATGAAAAATCCTTTTAGTGTTTCTAACTTCAGCCTCTGTCCTCTCTCTCTCTCCATCCTCCTCACTGCTTCTTTCACTGATAATCACACAAACATCGTATTCAGCTACAAAATAACACAATAATATCATCTGATGATCATTATTATAAGAGCAGGATCCATATTTGATATCAGAGTAACACACTGCTTGGTTATGTGCAGTCATCATCAGTGACTGTGGGTCAAACAGAAGCTCTCTGATTGGTTGCTGACCTTGGTCACCTGTCCACTCTCACCTGTTTGTGTTTGCTCTCTCTTTGCTGTCTCCATCCTCTCTCTCCTTTCTCTCCCTCTCTGTCTTTGTACGTCACTCAGGTCCAATGGAAACAGTGACATTTACAAACCAATCAAAGACAAACTGATCCATGTCAGGTTATAACAATATTCAAAGTGAATACAGGCTGCTGCTGGACACAGACAGGTAACATCATTTTGACTTGCTGTCACCTGGATCTGGACTCATAAACACTGAAGCCCTGAACAGGAATACAAATCATTTTCTGCCAACTAGCGACACACCAGCAGATAATGGCTCAGAAAGCTCAAATGAGCCAATCATTTCTGTGTTTAGTTCCCCTGAAATCAGATCTGATATCAGCAGCTCTGAGTTCATTCATCATTATTGTCCAGTGATGAGATTTCTGCTCCGTTTGGTAACAGTCAGCAGGTTTTTCCTGCGTGTGGACGTGAACAGTCGTACCTGACAGCAGGTAGCAAACAGAGATCATCTTTCCAGCTGGAACTCTTCACTGAGCTGAACTCATTCAAAATGTTCTGGAGTCAAAACAGGAAACAGTCCAAATGTGTGTCTTCACTCTGACTCTGGATCAGATCTCAGTGACAGACTGTGGACATTATGGAAGCCTAAATGTGACACCATCTTCCTCCTTCATCTGCAGATTAAAGCCAAACAAAGATTCTCATTAAAAGTCTGCAGGTCTGAGAGAGACTCAATCGTTGTGTCATGTCAAACACAGTAAGAGGAGCTGAAGCACAGATGTGAAGAGCAGATTCATCAGATTATGACCTCACTCTGTTTTGTCTTCATATACATTCAGTCTCTGTTTATAATGCAGATTTTCTGCTTTTATAATAACACATTTTATATTTTCTATCATCACAGACTGACTGAGTGTGGACTCTCAGAGTCTCACTGTGAAGTTGTGGCCTCAGCTCTGAAGTCCAACCCCTCCCATCTGACAGAGCTGGACATGAGTAGAAACTACAAGCTGCAGGATTCAGGTGTGAAGCTTCTGTGTGCTGGACTGGAGAGTCCAAACTGTCGACTGGAGACTCTGAGGTGAGTTCACTGACTGCGGCTGTTGTTGTTTTTCTATATTTCATGTCTTTGATTGATGTTTGAAACTTTCTTTAGTTCCTAAATGTTCAGGATGTGTCTGAAGACAAATGTGAAGAAGTTTGAGTGCTTTCAGAAATGTTGTCTTTCCAAACGACTGAACAACAGTTTTTCCTTTTGGCTCCAAACAGAAGTGACAGACTTGAGCAGGGTTCATTTAAAGGCTGACAGAAGTGGAGTGGTGACGGGGAGATGTTTGACAGGACAGTGTTTCAGCCTCCACAGGTTCATGTTGTTCTCCATCAGTCAGTGAAGATGAAGTCAGTGCTGATGAGGCTGTAGAGTGTGTGAGGGATGTGAATGAGGATGATGAAGATCTGATGATAGCAGATAAAAACAGGCTGCAGAGACTTTGAGCCATACAGGGCACACAGTGTGTGTACAGAACAGCTGAAATCATTATGGAGGCCTCACTGGGATATGGAAGCATCACAGTACAGCTTCAGTGAAGCTTTAAAGTCTCTGATATGAGATGAGAAATGAAGCAGCCAGAGCTTTTTCATGAGTGGAAATCCACTGTGACTGTGAGCTGCTGCTACAGCCTCCAGATTAGCCAGCAGCTCATCCTGCTCAACATTTCCTCACCAACTTTAATAGAAGTGTGATGTTTTCAGCTGGAGTGATGGTCAGGGTGGCCTCCCTCTCCTCTTCTTCTCCTCTTCCTCTTTCCTTTGTAAAGCCACTTCTGCTGCTTTCATTCATTTGGAAGTCCTGTAGCTGAGTTTGGGAGAGACTAACAGCCTCGGCAGCAGAGGGGAGAAAGGCTGTAACTGTTGGGTCTGTGTTTCCACAAGCCCCGCTAATTCTAGAGACTTATTCATCATGAAGAAAACAAGACAGTCGATCGATCCATTACTTGCGCAAGGGAGGCCTCGTCTGTGTCCAGCACGACAATGACCCCAATGGTGGCCTCCTCTCGCTGCCTTTTATTGACAATCTTCAAACAATAGTTTACAAAGCACCTCCCCTTGCAACCCCCCTTTGGTTACATAGACAAGGCACTGTATGTAAGTGTGTGTGTGTGTGTGTGTGTTACCTCCTGCTGACCAAAGGGTCATAAACCCAGGAAGTTTACATCAAAAGAAACAGATCTTTCAGATAGGATGTATCTACAATAAAACCTCCCCCAGCACAGAGTGGCTGGAAAGGTGGTCAGGATCAAAGGAATGGCTTTGATCCTACTGCTTGAACTAAGACTGTACAAATTTAAGAAACACAATGGCAACATTCAACAATTAGACTTAACATTTCCCTCCTTTTTGTCATTGTTCTTAAATTTCAACTTATGCACCCTTTGTTTGGACAGTGTCAGTATAGATTTCATTCATACACAGTAAACTACATCCTATACATAAGCAAATCAGTATCAACAGTCCAAAAACAGGAATTAATTTTTTCAAAAGAAGATGCCACCAAGGACCAGACGGTAACCAAGCTATCCAGCCTTGTGGCGGATCTACTCCTGTCGTGCAATTCATTATGTATTTCTTCAAGTAAACAACTGAATGTCAAAGGTCAAACAAGAAGAATCATCATTCTCAAAAATCATATGTCACTACAATCCAACTGTATACAGACATAGGTATTTAAACGCATCAGTTGACTTTATTGTTTGTCCATATGGCTCTCAGCTAACTTCAAAGCTGCAGCCTGGTCAACACCCTTCTTTATGACTCCTATCAACCCCCCAAATCTTTTCACTGTAGGCATCCTGTGGGGGTTAGAGTCAACTGGTGAATTATCTGCATTTACAACTCTTCTCCTGTCCTGTTGTCACCACAGAAAAAGCTTTGTAAAGGAAATTGGATCAAGCTGTTTTGAACTTCTTGGCTCGAAACCTCAAGTGTTCATGATGTAATGTAGACAAAAGGCTTCTCTGTTTACATCCTTCTTGCAGAAGACAAAAGAATAGGTGATGTTGCCATGTTCCATGGTTGATCTCCAACTTGGGCTAATCCATTGTCCTTCATACACATAGGCAATTGGCCTGTTTCCAGTTCGTTTAGCTGTTCAATGTCCTGCAACAAGTCATATTCTTTGAGTCAGACGAGCAGGTCTGTCTCACCAGAGCAGTTCACCTTCCCAGCTACTGGTGAATCAACCTTCCATTCAGGTTCAGAGCAGTTGAAAAGTTGGCAGTGTTCCCGGATGTGTTGCTAAAGCAACCAGACAAACTGCCTCGCTCTCAGTGATGCTATAGGGCCACAGTCCAGAAGAATGTGTAGCCAGTGGCATCACAAGCATAACCATTGGTCTCATTCTTTATGTGAGCGGTTGTGTTCTTAAACTGCCACCAGTAGTTGTTGAAAACCCATGCTGGTACTGGGTGTGGTTTGCTCTGTTCCAGTGCGCTCCCTGTCATCCCACTCAGGGTCCACAGGCACAAGAAGATGCACAGCACATTCCCAGCCATTCTGATGAGTACCTGTGGCTCAGTTGGTTTCTTCACCGGATTGAGACGAGGGGCCCTGGAGGCTTTCCCCCCCCCTTTGTTCCCGGTCTTCCTGCCACTTACTCCGAGCTGGCCTGGATGTGTGTCACCTTCTTGCAGTGCGCTTGATATATCCAAGTGTTCCTTCCAGAAATCTTCACTGCTGTGGTCGTCGTCAGCAGCATCCGATATGGACCTTCCCACCATGGACTGGACCAGCACTTCCTCTCCATGGCCTTATCAACATCCAATCTCCAGACTTCAGACTCTGCTCCTGCGGAGAAACAGAATCATCTGGCAGATCATTTGTTCTCATGACTACTTTACTTTTAAACATTTTCAAGCATCTAATCTGCTAATACGCTCTCTCTTCTGCTTTTCTATCATCACTACAGAAGACTGGAACTCTAAATGCTCTAACATGTGTAATCTCAAAGAGTCAGACCATTCTCTGTTGGAGTAATCCTCATGTACTTATTCTATACAGTCTAACCATGTCCTGCCTGTCTTCCTAAATCTTAACTTTACTATTCCATTAGTTCTCTCTGCCTGCAAAAGTTTTTCTTTTTAAAAAGTATTTAATAATCCTAGAATGAGTATAACGACTGCTCATTTCCCTCCTGTTTGAGACATGGCAAAGCCAATGGCTCAAAATAGCAGCAGTCTTATACAAATTATTAGGCAGTACTGGTTTATCACACAGATAAAAAATCATCCTGCAAGCTTGCTCCCTCTGTAAGTCACAACTGTTTTCCTGCTGTAGGTGAGTGGGCCTGCATGTCTGCTGATGCTGTACTGATAAAAGGTTAACACCATGTTTAACTACAGCTGCTTCTTTTGTGATCTTATCTGCAAAAACTTTCCCTAATGCAACTGGATCTTTCCCTCACATGTGTGCTGCACATTTACAAACGGCAATTCTACTGGTTAATAACACTGCCTCCAGCAGATTTTGCAAGAGTTTGGTGTGTTCTGCAGGTTTCCCTGTAGAGGTTGTCACACCTCGTCTCACTCACTGCACTACAAAGAAATGTACAGTAGCAAATGTATACTGCCTATCAGTGTATATTGTCTCTCTACAGCTTTACACACTTCCGTTAAAGCTAGCATCTCTGCTGCTCAAGCAAATATGAAACATGCTAGTTGTCCTACATAGATAACTCTCTCTCACTGTCTGCTACAGTAAAACGTGTTCTAGTCTGTCCCTCTGCTGTTGTAAAACTCAAACCATCAGCAAACCAAACCTTTCCCTCAACGAGTGGCACATCTATTAAGTCATCCCTCAGCTTACACTTCTTCTCCTCGCGCTCTCTACACTCATGAGAAGTGCCCTCCTCCGTTGGCAAAAAGGGTTGGACAGATTCAGAATTGTGCACCACTTTATGGTAATATGTGTGGTTGTGAGAGTAACATTAAAGACAAGTGTCTTGTAGGTGACAGAAATGTAAGTTTAGTCTGCAGTAGTAGACATCTACCTCGTGTGGAACTAACAATGTCAAAAGGTGAAATAAACTATTGAAACATTGTACAGCTTAAACTGCTGCACATACTGATCTCACGCATGGAGGTAAAGCACGAGCAACTAGAGCTAATCTTTTAGGCTAGTAAGTTACTGGCTTCACTTGTGGAAAAAGTGCTGTTAGTTATTTTACAGTCACCTGGCATTTGTGCTGTTCACAGAACCACAAGTCCATCGCTGGACCTCCTCTGCGCTGTCACTTTCTGGAGCTTGGCACGCTCCCTCAGGTTCCATTTTCCAACGCTGCTGAAGATTTAACCCTAGAACACTATCGCTATAAATAGTAACACGATCACTAATGCCGGGTGATTTTTACCCGATATAATATAACCAATGAAAAGTAATCAAATATATCAAAATATGACAACACATGACAAATTAGAGTGGTCTTCTTTTACTTTCAACTGTGCCATGTCTAACAAAATGAAAAATAAAACTCCTAAAACAAAATAATGACTCTGGAAAGCTGGTCTTTGGTCCACCCATTCCTGGGACATTTGAGACTTCCCTGGTGATGGCACAGGCTCCTCGACACGCAAACAGCTTAGTTGTCTTCCTTAACGTCAACGTCGAAACTCTTTCATCTTATTTAAGATTTGCTGTGCAAAGTCTCCTCGTGACGATCCTTTGGAAGACCAGTAACACAGCTCTCTGTGCTGAAGGTGATCTCCGATCCTCCTGAAAACTCTCTCCTGGCCTCAGCTTCCATCTTGTGGACGATCCTCTCAGTCACTCCTTCTCGTCATGGCACCTCACGATATCTACAAATTAAAAAATGACACTCCTCTCGCCACACGGCTTTCGCCATGTGTCAACTCCCCAATGAGACATGTACAAGAGTGTTGCACAGTCTCCCTAAAACAATCTCCAAGGTTTGTCCCTTGGAGCAGCTTCACTCCAAGCTGTAACCCTGTGTAAAAACATTAGTCAGCATTGAAATGTTCAGCTTGTTTAGCTCCCAGCTCCTGTATCCTAGAAGACAAAGTCTTAAAATTAAAACAACTTCACATTTGCAACCAACTATAGATCATAAGAGTAATAAAGTATTCAGCATCACAGAGACAAGTATCATTGCAGGTTTATTCTAAACTCATTAAACTCCTACTTTTCCCCATAATTTGTTCCAAATTATTTAACATCTCACCGTCATTCCACATTGTAATCAGTGACGTCCCTTAAGTTTGTTACTCACCATGAGCCCAACAGTGTGGTCAGATAATGGGCCCCGATGTAACTATTCTGTAACCACTGCACATCTGTTCAATTGTCACTCGTCTGTCTGTGCTGAATCCTTTACAAGCACTCTTAAAGAAAAACAACATTAGCCAAACACAAGGTTCATCCCGGTTGTCAGGTGTCGGCCATCCAGATTCCAGAGGAGCTGTGAAAAGTCATAAAGTTAACACTCGCTGTGGAAAAAGTAACAATGGTCTCATCACAGTATGTCTCACACTGCATTCATTTCTTCCCTGTAACATTCTCTCAAAAACACAGTGTAATTTCATCATCAACATATAGCCTGTAACTACAGTTCTCTTCATACAAAATCTCAGTAATCCTGTGGTAGAGAAACATCATTAAGTTGTGTCCTGCTGTAAACCACATGATCAAATCACATGATTAACCATCTGCTGTAAAGAGAAATGTAAATGTTAGCGCTGCGCAGGTGTGTACACACTTTCTCACAGTAATCTCTGTGAGCAACACAAGGTAGTGAATGACACACACATGGTAAATTCACAGACATAGAATTTAAACTAAAAAGGTTAAATTTTCAGAGTTCACATAGTCATGTGACCCAAGTTTCCTCCTGTGGTCTCCTTCTGCTCCTGCAACAGAGACACACACAGAGACACATCCACACCTTTGTCAGGTGGGGGTTGACTTCACACAATGGTGTTAAGTCAGTCAGTCTTGTCAGCTTTTGTCAGTCAGTCAGTTTCCCATTTATTTTAAAACTCTTACTCATTCACTCAGTGATTCCTTCTTTTGCTAATTGTGGAAATTATCGTCGCATCCGTTTCCACGCTCAGCAAAACAACGTCATTTCAAAAAGAAAAATAATTTAGACTGGATTTTCTCGCTGAATCCTTTTGGACAGGAACTTGTCTCAAATAAGTGGATTTCTCCTGAGCCCATTTTAATTTTGGAGAAGCTCACTTTGCAACAGTTTTCTCGACGACGCTTCGATTCTGATCGTGCTCAAACAGAGATCATCAAACAAAACTTTCAGTGCACCATGAAAGTAACAAAATAAAAGAAAGAAAATAAAGGAAATCAAAGGAAAGAAAGGCCTTGTTTAAGTCATGACACGTGTTCTTCATGCCAGGGGGATAAATCGTCACAACCCAATTGGCAGGCTCAACTTAAATAACAAAAGACAAATCAAACAGCCAGTTTAATCTCAAACATTCATCCAATCAGCCATACACACAACATACAGCATAACCCTGTTGTCTTAGCACATAATAAGTTTTAGTTCTCATGTAACTAAATGTGTGCCATGGTAAAACTTCTTCACACACCAGAAACTCACAATCAGCTCACTCAGCTCACTCATTTAAGACCTCTCATCTATGATGCAACCATCTGTCCTCCTATAATATTCAGTCCACTAGTCTATGTATCACTTTCATCTTACTAGTGACTTGGACAAGATGACAAACAGAATCTCATGCTTAAGATGCTGTCTGGTCTTCATGAGTATCATTTATGTGTAAATGCATGTAGGGTTAGTATAGTTAATGCATTTTCAGTATGTTTTTGTGTTCTTCTCTCATCACACTTTCATTATTCTCATCACTGCTTAAAACAACACACATCTCTCTCTGTTTTTTTTTCTTTAACTGTACTTTTCTCCAAAACAGAAAATAGCATTACAGCTGTTTCAGACTTAGAAACACCAAACACTCTTCGTGCTATCATTCATCCACACAACTATTTTATTTCTTTTTGTCCACTGGGCAGGTGACCTGCAGAATCACGTCTGCCCCAGCTGGATACCTTTCACACACACCATGACGTCAGACACACTCACGGACTGGATCAGGAGAAAAACTTTCTTCATCTTCACACTCTGTTACAGAAACACCATATGTTTTTTTTGTTTGTTTGTTTGTTTTGTGTCAGGGATGGATATGTAGTTGTAACGTTTGTGTTCACTAACTTTACTTTCTGTTTCCTACCCTGCCCAGTCTGTCTTGGACTCAATGCTTCTCCCAATGTCTCTCCATACTCAGCCTCTGCTCTCTCACGCTCTTCTCTGGCTCTACTTTCTGCTAACATTCTTGCTTCTCTCCTCTTCTGAACCTGCTCCAGCCACAACTTAGCAATTGCTAACTGCAATTCCTTCCTCTGCTTCGCTTTACCTGTTTTACCAGCTACACTTACAGCTATTCTTTCTACCAGCATTTTACACTGAACTTCCACTAATGTCCCTTCAAATCCACATTTCTTACGCCAACAACCTACATACTGCGTACTGCCTGGTAAAAATTTCTCCATAAATTTTAAATCTCCTTCTAAGGCAGACTTACACATTTTATTCTCCATTAACAATCAGCCACACTCACGCAGACCACGTCTGGCCCGCACACACACACAACATAGGCCTATCGCTTGCGTCTGCACGCACAGCTAGCGCTCTCTGTTGAAAACTCTCAAACGCCCCATATGGCGGAGAATTCAACCTTCGGACACTCTCTAACGCCCCAAATGGCGGAGATTCCGGACTCCTTCACGGCGGAGACGCCGAACCTAGGTTATCTCCACGCCCCAAATGGCGGAGAACTCTCTACGCCCCAAATGGCGGAGAAGCCTGCGTCTCTCTCACGCGGCTAGCGCGCTCCCGGACTCACGTTTAACGCACAGCCCGTAGCCGCTCTCTAAGGCCTTCTGTACTCACTGTTTGTTTACGTTCATGGGAAGAGCCTCTGGATCCCGTCAATCGTCATCCATCCCGAGGGGAGGTCAGGAGCAAACTTCCCGGCCTGGTGGCATGCCAAAAACACCAGGGCTTTACGTCAATCATCCCAGACGTTGCGGTGGCGTCCTCTCCCTCTCCTCGGTGGATGCAATGTGTTAGGCTCCGGCTCCGAAGGACCAAATAAATGTTGGGTCTGTGTTTCCACAAACCCCGCTAATTCTAGAGACTTATTCATCATGAAGAAAACAAGACAGTCGATCGATCCATTACTTGCGCAAGGGAGGCCTCGTCTGTGTCCAGCACGACAATGACCCCAATGGTGGCCTCCTCTCGCTGCCTTTTATTGACAATCTTCAAACAATAGTTTACAAAGCACCTCCCCTTGCAACCCCCCTTTGGTTACATAGACAAGGCACTGTATGTAAGTGTGTGTGTGTGTGTGTGTGTGTGTGTTACCTCCTGCTGACCAAAGGGTCATAAACCCAGGAAGTTTACATCAAAAGAAACAGATCTTTCAGATAGGATGTATCTACAATAAAACCTCCCCCAGCACAGAGAGGTTGGAGAGGTGGTCAGGATCAAAGGAATGGCTTTGATCCTACTGCTTGAACTAAGACTGTACAAATTTAAGAAACACAATGGCAACATTCAACAATTAGACTTAACAGTAACACCACCACTTTACTCTGTTCTACCTGTCACATCATTTTATCAGGAAACAAATATGCTCATGTTTTTACTATGTTTGTCTTGAAGATGTAAGAAGATCACATGGTGCTTTTTATTATTGTGTTGGTTTGTTTGCTGTCTCTTGGATGGAGCCCAGCTGTGCGTGGCCCCTGGGCCTGTGGTCAGAGTGTGTGCTGGATAATCCGGCCCAGGATGAGGCCAAACTGACATGGGATGAAATGTCTGTCACATAATTGAGCTTTGTGATAAATGTACGACTTTAATGTGAAACATTCAGAGTTTTTTCTCTTGTTGTGTTTGTTTGAAGCTGCTTCCTGTTGGCTTCAGCTGTTTGGAGTTTCCATTTTCTAAACTTCTACATTCTGAACCTTCTTCAGCTCTGAACAGATGATGAAACACTGAATGATTTCAAGCTCACACTTTGTCTAATAAACTTACATCTTTCATTCTTTATACAGATTGGAGAGCTGTGGTTTGTCAGAGATCAGCTGTGATTATCTGGCAGCAGCACTGAAGTCCAACCCCTCCCATCTGAGACAGCTGGAGCTGAGCCTGAACAACAAGCTGCAGGATTCAGGAGTGAAGCATCTGTGTGGTTTCCTGGAGAGTCCAGGATGTGGACTTGAAACTCTGGGGTCAGTCAGCATGTTTTAGTTGTGCTGAGATGAATATGATGTGAAAGTTGTGCTGACACTAAACTGCAGACATCAGGCTGATATTATACTGATCCACACTGAGGATCTTCATGGTAAAGTCTGTTTTCTTCTTCTCTGGTTTAGTCCATTGACTGCAGCAGAACAATGTTCACATTTCAAACAGTGAGACTCAACGTATGGCCCGCGGCCCACACGTGGCCTGCCCACCTTTCCTGATTCAGAGAGAGGGGACCCTGATTAACTGTGTAGTGTTCTTCCTCACAGTTCTAAGTATCAGACACAACAATGAATAATCCACAGCTGACTGTCTTTAGCAGGTCAAAGGTCACGGCACACAGCAGGCAGTGGGAAATATTATAATTCTGATCATTTATCAGCACATATCCATATGTATAAAAACAAAGCTGACACTGTGAGACTTGATCAGAGGTGTGATCATCACAGCAGAGGCCTTTGTGTCAAAGTCACTGAGGATCAAACAGAAACACATGAAGCAGATTTTCCTGTTCTGGCTTTTTATAGCAGATAACCTTCAAAATATTCTGCAGTCCATCAAAAACTGAAGCAAACCATGAATCAACATGTGAACATGAGCTGATGCTGCTGAAGTGAAGCAAAGTTACAGAGGTTTGATTACAGACACAGCTGAGAGTTTGTAATCTGTCATCATTTTAAAAGGTTTACATTTCTTCAGTATATCCACATTTGCAGCTGGTACCTCAACCTCCACTTGTCCAACACAACTGCTGTCCACTGCCTCCATGACATTGTGATTTTGCTGTTGGTCTTCTGTCAGATCTTCATCAATCACTTCTGCACGGGGCACACCTTCAGACTCTGCAGCTGCATAACGAAAGCCTGTAAGATAAAATTAGACATAAGGTAAATGTACACCAATATTCCAATGACAGGTGTGTGATTCATCTGGAAGTTATGTGCGGATTAGTGTACAGTGATAGCAATTTAGTATGTTTTTAGAGGGGGGGGGGGGGGGGTTGTTTACCTCCGATGGGTGCTCTTTTTCGCTTCCGTTGCGTACGCCTTGAGTGCCGGTCCGAGTCTGATACAGGTATGTCGTCATGCCCCATGTGCAGTGTTGGTGCCCAGTCTGGATTTGTTACATCCATTTCATATGCTGGTTTGCCTGCAATAATGCCAAATCATAAGCTACTCAGTCGACATGATGTGGTTCTGCAGCATCACACATTAGCATGTTTTATCTCATTATCTATGACCTCAGCACGTTGAAAATAACACTAAAAGCCTTTCAAGAGTGATATGAATTAATTTAGAACTCACCGGAAAGAAAATGCCGTGAGCAAACCAACAAAAAGCTGGGGATTGCAGAGAACTCGATATCCGCTCGTCTCACCGCTGCAATCCAAGCCTGACGTCTTTGTTTAGTAATATCGGATACATGGGATCCCTCACGTTGCCTCCAGGATGGAAAACGATGAAAAGAGAGCCCGTTATCCAGCTTCTTGCCTTCACGATCGTGTGATCTAACGTTGCAACCGACAACACAACACGTACGATCCATAGCTGAAATGGTATCCTTTGGCTGGCCTACTGTCATGGCGGAAGGGGGCGTGGCCCATCTCCCGTGACATCACGCTCCAAAGCCCTATAGGTGGGAAAATGTACCATGTCGACCAATCAAAAATGATATGGAAACATGACATTTGGTTGTTTAGCAAAAGGGGGAAGTTTTAGGAGTGACCGGCAAGAGAGAGCGAGTGAGCGAAAGAGAGAGAGAGTTTTGATACGTGAGAGATTTGTGACGTTTACCGTGTTTGGTCTCAAGTTAGTTTGTTGTCTTGTGTATTTAGTGTGTAGCTGTTGTTTTGTTTTGTGTGTCAGTTCTACTAGTGATCGTCACAGTTGCTGCCTTAAAGCCAACAAAGGCAGATTGCAGTGTAAACGCTGAGTGACACACCTGCTGTCAGACCTGCAGGTTTATCCCTGTGCTGTTCTCATATGTGTTAGAGTGACACAAACTATTGTTTGACACCTGATTGTTCTGTAAATAGTTTGAAATGATTATATGAAAAACGTCTGAGCCTTGGCTGCATTTTTTGGTAAATAGTACCATATAACTTTGTTGTTTGCAAAACGTGTGCGTATTTTTAAAAATGTACAATCTCTATTTGCATTTCAAGTTATGAAGATGATTCGTTAAACATGTGTGTGGTTTTTACAGTCAAAATATCACTTTCTACTTGTATTTTAAATTTTGTCTGAATTTAGATAAATTGTGCTGATACAGTTGGTCAAAATGAGAAAATAACAGATTGGCAAGATAAACTGTTTTTAAAGGTAAAATATAGAGGCCACATCAAAAGTAGTCAAGAAGGGTTAAAGGCTAAAAGCAAAGTTGTCACCAAGTACTGTTTATATTTGTGTGTATTGCTGCAGCTTTTTTGAGTATTAATTTGGTGCCTTTGTGTGAAATAATGGTATTGTGAGTGATCCATATAGTCACAAAGAATAGCCACTTGTTTCTGTGCTACCAAAGTTCCCCGGCTTTCATTCAAAATGTGTTTATCGTCAGCACCTGCACATTAAACTACTTAAACATTATAAATGTCTTCAAGCTCACACTGAGGCCTGTGGGGTACTATCAGCCACTGAGACAGTACACACATTTATATGTGTTTGTATATGAATATTTCATACTTTAAGACTGCCTGTTTATTTAAGGGAGATGAACAAAATACATTGGAATTGTACAAAATAATATCATGGATGATAAATTAAATAGATTTTAAGTAGATGCTTGTGCATTCTTAAAGTCTTATATGTTGAACTGAACTATGTGATCTGTTCAAAGCCTTAATCTTAATTTGAAGTGAAATGTGCATTTTGAGTTTATACACTATGTATATAAGGCGACCGTTTCCTTTTGCAGTATTTTTGTGTGGTGTACTTTTCTATGTCTTAACAAAAGGGGAACAAAGGTGTTTAAGTTCACCTAGGATGATGTGTTTTAATTTTCACATGGTCTTGCTTGAATTTGACCCTGACAAAGGCGTATGAACTCTGTCAGCTGTTTGGAGTTTCCATTTTCTAAACTTCTACATTCTGAACCTTCTTCAGCTCTGAACAGATGATGAAACACTGAATGATTTCAAGCTCACACTTTGTCTAATAAACTTACATCTTTCATTCTTTATACAGATTGATGGACTGTGGTTTGTCAGAGATCAGCTGTGATTATCTGGCAGCAGCACTGAAGTCCAACCCCTCCCATCTGAGACAGCTGGAGCTGAGCTCCAACTACAACCTGCAGGATTCAGGAGTGAAGCATCTGTGTGGTTTCCTGGAGAGTCCAGGATGTGGACTTGAAACTCTGAGGTCAGTCAGCATGTTTTAGTTGTGCTGAGATGAATATGATGTGAAAGTTGTGCTGACACTAAACTGCAGACATCAGGCTGATATTATACTGATCCACACTGAGGATCTTCATGGTAAAGTCTGTTTTCTTCTTCTCTGGTTTAGTCCATTGACTGCAGCAGAACAATGTTCACATTTCAAACCTTCAAAGAAGAAGAAAATTCCTCCACTGGATAATTCACTGTGAAACTCTCCAACTTTTCATTCCACCTTAAAGTCTGTCTGACACTGAAATCCAAAGCAAAATGTGCGTTTGCTTTACAGACAGCAGTCCAACACAAACATACACACATCATCCAAAACACAGTCCAACATCCAAATCTCCTCCACTGCCAGCATGAATGATGGGAAAGAGAAGGAGGAACACTCTGACATTCAGGGTTAGAATGAGTTTCATGAAGCAGACTGTGAAGATCAAAGCTGCATTAGAAAGCTTACATGAATGAATGAGTGGACAGAAGTGGACAGAGATCATCTGAAGCACTTCAAAGGCTTTAAATCAGCACATTTCTCTTTATTCTTTATCAACTCTGTTAGTTTCTCTCAGTTTTCTGTGGAATGAAGCTAACAGCAGGCTAATAAGATGCTGACCAATAGGTTTCTATTAAAGGTTGTAATTTGTATATGAAAAAGTGCTTTGGCTCAGCAGGGATCAGCTTACAGGTAGAATACAGCTGCTGGATGGGATTAGCATGTCATAGCTATCTACCAAACTGCTAACTGGGGGATTTCAGGCCCCATCTATGGATCATTTTTGCTAACTGTTTATTCAGCTTAGGCTCACAGGGCTGCAGCCTGTGCCCTAGCTGTCATAGGGCAAGAGGCGTGGTCCACCTGCACAGGTGAGCAGTCCATCACAGGGCCAACAGAGAGAGACAGAGAAGCACTCTCTCACATCCACACCTACAGCCAATTTAGAAGCACCAATGAACCTAAGCAGCATTTCATTGGACTGTGGGAGAACATCCAACCTCCACAGAAAGGCCAACAAGCTTCAACCTACAACCTTCTTGCTTTAAGGCACTAGTGCGAACCACTTTTCCCCATTTCAGCCCAAATCCTGCATCTTCCTGTTTCTGACTCCAGGCCAGCTCCACTAACACTTTCTCATCAGACACTGCCACCTAGTGGAGGAAGTCTTAGTTCCATTTGAAGCTTCAGATTACAGTTAGTTCCTTTACAAAGAGGTGGAGGTGGTGGGGCCACAGCACCATCATCACTGAGTGCCATAGGACACTTAACCTTTGTTTCCATATGCTGGGAACTTCCTGTTGTTCCAAGGAGGACTGGAAAATGTGTGAAGATCTCCCAGTCAGTTCCTCACAGCACACTTCAATCATTTCCCTCCCACAGCATCAGGACCAGGGCTTTTTCTCTCTTTGGTCCCACTAAGAGATTTCCACACAAACACCTCATCAGTGGGACTCTCAGAGCTACCAGCCCTTTGCTACAATCACAAAGCTCTTCATTGAAATCAATGATATCAAAGCTGGAATCAAATGAGTCCAAGTCTTCTGCTGATTCAGCATCACATTCATCTTTGCTCCTTGTCCTGCATCCCCACCATGGACTTCATTCCTTTCCAAGCCAGCCTTGAGTGTCCTTTATTCAGCTCATCCTCTGCTTTACTTTTACACCTGATTTTAGCTGCTTTATCTCTCTTTCAACAAGTTTCTGTGCCTCAATCTTTTTCTTCTCTCCCTCATAACAAGACAGCTTCTTCTGCCTGAGAACATGTTGGAGTGATTTACTAATCCAGGGCTGCTTATTGGGGAAAATACTTCCTGTTTCCAAAGTAATCCCCATTTTTCCCAGAAAGAAATGTAAGTAGAAATCGATGATCTAAGTGAGAACATGAGCCTTTAAAAAGTCCCAGTGGGAGCAGTCAAAGCAGTCCCTCAGTCCCAGTATATAGTCTTTGGTCCAGACTGGAACAACTGTGTGCCCAGTTTGAGCTCTCTTCAGTCCTGTGACCTGACAGACCCAGAGGGGCCATCACATCACATTTAGAAGCTCCCCTAATGGAGCCACAACACATGTCCAACACTTAGTCTGTCTTGTTGGACCAACTGGAAGAAATGATTCAAGGACTTAGTCACAGAACAGAGATTCAAATCTCCAAAATCCAACTGGCTGCATCAGGACATATAGTCTGAAACTCTGCACAGTTTCCTGTTTGAAGCTGCTTCCTGTTGGCTTCAGCTGTTTGGAGTTTCCATTTTCTAAACTTCTACATTCTGAACCTTCTTCAGCTCTGAACAGATGATGAAACACTGAATGATTTCAAGCTCACACTTTGTCTAATAAACTTACATCTTTCATTCTTTATACAGATTGATCAACTGTGGTTTGTCAGAGATCAGCTGTGATTATCTGGCAGCAGCACTGAAGTCCAACCCCTCCCATCTGAGAGAGCTGCACCTGTGGGAAAACAACCTGAAGGATCCAGATGTGAAGCAGCTGTCTGATCTTCAGCAGAGTCCAGACTACAGACTGGAGACTCTGGAGTAAGTAGAGTGATGGAGTGAGTGGGTGGTGCTATCAGCAGTATTGTACTAAACACAGTCAGTATGAAACAAAGATCCAGTGTTTCCTGTAAAGCTGCAGCTTCTCAGTGAAGCTGTGAGAGGAGAATGGTGACAGGCTTCAGGATTGGACACAAACACTTCCTGTTTCTGACCTTTATGGTCACCATAGTAACGGCTGACACGCTCTGATCAAACACTGTCAACAGAATGAATGAAATGTATGAATGAATTTGAGTGAATGAATGAAAATGAAATGAAAATGAAAATGAATGAAAGTCCAAACTCAAACTAGGAGGGAAAAACATTTTCATCAACTTCAATAAAAATCCAAAGATTAGAAAAAGTGAAGCAACAATGAGTCCTAGTACAGTCCCAGCACTGAAGTCCCTGCTGCTCTTTATACTGGATGTGCTGCATCACTGACTGACAGCTGATGAAGAGTCTCTGGAAACACGCGTTTATCTCCTCTGCTCTTCCTTCTTCTCTCTGCAGGTGATGATGATGGTAAACAGGACGGTGTGTGTGCTGAGAGAGGAGGAGCTGTGTCCTGATGATCCAGAGAGGTTGAAGCAGCAGCAGCTTGTGTGTAGAGACGCTCTGACTGGGCCATGTTACTGGGAGGTGGAGAGGAGAGCTTCATCCAGCAGTGACTGACAGAGGAATGAGAAGAAGTGCAGATGACTGTCAGTGCTGCAGAGTGAACTGCTCTGAGAACAGCTCCACTGTCAGACACAATGTAGAGTCCAGCATCATCCCTGTGTGTCCCTCTGGATCTGACAGAGGATCATCAGTGTATCTGGACTGCTCTGCTGCTGCTCTGTCCTTCTACAGTCTCTGCACAGTCTCTGTCTGACTCTGGCTTCAGACCCTCCTGGATCAAACTCACCTGGAAAGACTTTCAAACATCACTCAATAGATTTGAATACAGAATATATTTGATATATACTGTAGATGTACTGTAGAGTTGCAGTTTGTCACTTGTAAATACAGTCTGTGAGCAGCTGTGAGCTGAAAGATCTTTCTAGAAACACAAAATGTTTTCACTCTTCTGTTGCTTTTTCATATATTTCCACAACATTAATATTGATCCCACCTGTCTCACCTGTTTCATGCTTTTATACATAATAACAGGACACGTGTGATCTGAGCGCTGCTGTGGTTGCTGTGCTGCACGTCTTCATTTAGATAACAGAGACATCTAGTGGTTCAGAGGGAGAACTGCAGGAGGTGGAGCTGTGTTTTAGCATGGAAAACTTTTTATCTTTTAGGCGCAGATACAAATATGACAAGTATCAGTGTGAGATACAAAAGGTCACATCAGTCAGCAGAGGGAACAGTGATCACACAGCAATGTAAGAATAGAAACATAACAGTGAATCTGGACATGTATACAGATGGAAGCAAACAAACAGGATGTAACACTACATTAAAGCCACAAATGGGAAGAAAACAAACACAAAGGAAAATATATTTGATCTCAGGAATCCAAATCAGATGCTTTAGAGCAGGGGTCGGCAACCCTGGGCACGCGTGTCACAGCTGGCAAGCGAAGGGTTAACTGATGGCACGACCACAGCTGGACTGGCCATCGGGCATACTGATGGTGATTTTTCGTTTTTCTGGGCCAATGATGTTTTTTTATGATTTTTTTTTTTTGTAACGGTATAAACGATGGAAGGTGGTGGATTGGCCGGATGCTGGTCGATGTGTAGAAATAACTCAGTTGTTTGGTGGTGGCTATGGCGGAGCTTCCACAGAGACAGCAGGTGGATGAGGGAAAGGGGAGGCAGGAGGAGCAGAGACCCGAGGCGGCCGCCGGTCCGAGTGTTGGCCCCCTTGAACTTTCCCACATTTTGTCACATTACAGCACAAACATGAATCAGTTTTATTGGAATTCCACGTGAAAGACCAACACAAAGTGGAACGGAAATCATACATGATTCCAAACATTTTTTACAAATAAATAACTGCAAAGTGGGGTGTGCGTAATTATTCTGTCATGGAAAAACACACTGCCATCAACTGTTTTGTTTTTGTCAAAATCACTGTAATATAATCACTGTACCTTTATATACAGGTGACTTGTATTAATGCTGCTGCCCTCTTGTGGCTAAAGTGTAATTATGTTCTTGTTATTAGGGAAAACATTTGAGAGTAACATGACAAATGAGTCAGCACTTTGGCTTCAGCTTAAGAAATCCTCATTTTTATGTCATCAGTTATAGTTGCATGTATTCATTATCATAATTTAACCTTTAATATTGATGTCTTAAATTGATTTTACTTAAACTAGCAATAATTTTATGGTTGCATTAAATAAATGCATCACTAATGAATGAACTATTTCAGTAATTAATTTAAAAAATCTACATAATCAATTAAAGATATATATTAATAATGAATTATCCATTAATTTCATTTAAAATTTTTCAATATTTGTTTATATACAATTCAAATTAGTTAATTACATATTTAATCAATTATTGGTTTGTTTTCTATTTTGATTATTTTACTGACACATTTAATGAATTATTTAATGATGTATTTATTTAATTCACGTTGCTACTCCTGGCCCTGCATCGCTGTTCATAAATACATTTTATTTGTCAGCTTCACCCATCAAAGTCAGGGGGCGGGGTTAATGCTGATCAAGTCAAAACCATTGCTTTGGTCTGGTGGGCGTTCTTTTAGTGGGCTTTTCTGTCACGGCCTGCGTGGCAGACTATGATGAGGGGAAGGACGACCCAAATGCCAACACGTTCTCACTCCTGTATGGAGGACCACAAGAGCCACGCGCATCGAAATAAAGAATTCTGTGCTTAAGTAATGAATTATAGAATAAATTCTGCATTTGTAAATTCATTTTTGAATTCCCATTTAATAAACTGATTTTTGAAATGCTTTTAAAAACTGCATTTCAAAATCCTTTTTCCAATTGCACTTTAATAAACTGCATAAATTGCATGAATGAAGGGATCCTGCAGCGAAACGGAGAGCCCAACCTCTGACTTAGTGCCTGTTTACTCAGTCTGACCACCTGTGAAGTTAACGCGCTAACGTGGCTAACGCTAGCATCACCACACGTAGCCCCGTTATTTTAAGGTCATCTTAGCTCATGAAAGTTTAACGTCGCAGCTGTACGAGCTAGCTACGTGTTTTGTAAGCTGCTGTGCTCTTCACAAATAAAGCTGGAAGCAGCTCAGACTATTAGAACCAGCACTGAGGCCTGTTACATTTATGTTAGAGCAACAGCTGCAGCCTTTAAACTAGCGATTAAAATGCTGACAGTAATCAGAATCAAAAACGGTTTTATTGCCAAATGTTGAGCAGGTTTACAACATTAGGAAATTGCTGCGGTGCTTCAGTGCAAACATACTGTCATATAACACTTAAATAAAAATAAAAATAAGGATTAAAAGTGCTAAGTAGATAGATATATACATGAGTGCAGGTGGTGATCAGGGCCAAACATGGAATGATGCAGTGAACACAGCGTAGGGTCACGTGGTAGTGGTGGGAACAGTCATACGGTTATTGTTCATGTGTCCAACAGCAGAGGGGAAGAAACTGTTCTTATGGCGAGAGGTTCTGGTGCGAATGGACCGGAGCCTCCTGCCTGAGGGGAGCAGGTCAAACAGACTGTGTCCAGGGTGAGAAGGGTCAGCTGTGACTGAGCTGCACGCCCCAGTGTCCTGGAGGCGTACAGGTCCTGCAGAGATGGGAGTCTGCAGCCAATCACCTTCTCAGCAGAGCGCACAACATGCTGCAGTCTCTGTTTGTCCCTGATAGTGGCTCCAGCGTACCACACGGTGATGGAGGAGGTGAGGATGGACTCGATGATTGCAGTGTAGAATTGCATCATCGATCATATAATCCATTGTTTCAAATTAGACCTAAAACTCCCCCTTTTGACACATCTTCATGTGTCAAACAAAACCACAACTAGAAAATTAAAAGAAAAAGGTTCATCAGATCATTTCTCAGGAAACCTCAGCGATTCTCCTCTCGAGTATATTTGCTCCGGGCCTGCAAACCTGTGTTTAAATAATAAAATCAGTTTAATTATCATGTTCGATCTTTTCAGCTCCTGGCTCCACCCAGAGCCTGCATCCCCAGAACAACCTAGAAACAAAACCTGTATATTAGCATCAACTTCACATTTAAACTCAGTTCCCCCCCTGTCCTTCCCTCACTGTGATCCACTCTGTGCTATAAGAAACTAAACTTAAAACACAACAGTTATCAGTCATGTGCTTCATACAAAATGTGCGTATGTTTTAGTTTCACGTTGATCCTCTGAGTGTCATGGTACTTCTTTTAATCTGACTTTATCAAATCGAACCAAAATAGGTTTGCTGTCTTTACTTTGCTCGTTTCCCTCCAGCACCACCTCGTATCACCTGCCCTTTCCCTTGGACCAGTGTTTGTTGTTCCATAACTGGATTTGGAATGTGACAAGTCCACCAATCCCCTATATAACTCCTACATTTGGCTTTGGTTCTGTTTTCCTTCTATAAAATGTCGTTGACTTCTACAGTGGCCTGCTTTGGTTAATGGTAACATCAGTAATATCAAACATTTTCTCCCCTTCAGCATTTGGCATTTTCCCAACAATATAATGTGACACCATCATCTAAACCCAGTCAATAAAACAACATTTTCTTAAAGCAAACATCAGCAACCCAAAATTAGCCGCCCAAGGGTGGAGTCTGCAGCTCCACTCTCATGTGAACCTTTCGGTCTCCCTCTCTCTCTCTTGTGCTCCTGCCAAAAGCAAAGCAAAGCATCCACCCTTTTCTTACCGGCGTCGTGAATTGTTTGTCAACATCTACTCATCCTAACGCTGGTCCAGTGTTTGTCACGGCTGCACAGCAGACAAGTGGAGCCTCACGCACAAAGCATCAGAGTCTCCACCCTCATCAATATGAGCTCATTTATTTGTTCTTTCTTTTGTTTTTAGAAAAAGAGTTCTTTATGATCTTGGACTGGATTGACTCGCTGCAATCCTTTAGACAGGAACTCGCAGGTTCCCACAGGTGACCTTTCCCTCAGCCCATTGTAATCTGGAAAAGCTCACCTTATATTTGCTCTCACAACAATGTTTTACAGCGCTGTTAATTCAATCTTGCAGGCCTGCTTAGAACAAAGAAGGAGGAAAAGAGAGCTGATTATTAGCTCATCAGAGCACAAAACATCATCACCAAAGGGGGCGACACCTGACAGTTTTCTCTAAGTGCACTGTTACAGAAATAATGAGCCGCTCCTGGACATGTCCATGTTTAGTAAAACTCCCTCTATTGAAATAAGAAAACAAGCCAAAGCTAACTGACAGAATGAACCCATCACTAAAACAACGACCCCAAAAATCTTCATCACAGAAAAGTTTTGCTTACTAATCCAACAATATGTTGTGGGAATTAGAACTTTCCGGGTCATAAAGCTTTTGCCCGACTCTTGGCTTAACTAATACTGACATAGTCTGAAATCAGACTTAAAGTCACTCCCTCTGTTCATTTAGGATAAATGTATCTATATCTGATTTAGGCTAAGTGCCTTTTGTTTAGATGAACTGCTGGACTTCCAGACCAGCAGGTTTAGGGAAGTCTTTATGGGGTCACACTCTGACCCCCCCCACCACACACACACACACACACACACACACACACACACACACACACACGCACGCACGCACAGGCAAGGTACTCTTTGTTTGTATGTAGACGTCATATGTTAATGAACGTCATATGTATATTCATGTAACCTCAATAAAAGAGCAGTGTTACGGGGGAGCGGACGAGAGCAACTGGGGTCAAGCGAAGGAACGGCGTTTGTCCGGTTCTCTCCCGTGCACGGGAAACATGAAGAACTTTGCCTACTCGTGTCTTGCTTTGCTATGTAATTAAATTGTCCTTAACGTTCCAACGAATAGGTTTATGCTACAAACCTATCACTGAGGTTAACTACACAACCCCTCGCCACCTCCTTATACACAGGAGTGAGTACAAAAGGGTTCGTACGGACGCATCAGCCGGCCGTCCTTCTGCTCGACACTGTTAGCTGAAAGATGATCGGATCATCCTCTGTCCTGTATTTAAGGCTGAGAGTCTTTGTCCAGTCTCTTTTCCACAGCTACTGTCCACAGCACTGATCCACCTGCAGCACAGCCCCACTCAGTTGTTTTATGATTTACATTGTGCACGTTTCCCTTCCAGTGAGCTTACAAAACCTCTGACAGGAGAAGTCAGGCATGTGTTTCCCCCACCTCCCCTTTTAGGCAGTAATAAAATAGAAAACAAACAATCAAACAGGCTAAAGCTAGAGCACAAGCAAAGACAGCACCGGTGACTAAGTTCTCCCATACTGGACGTACGCTACCACGTGGGCTCAAACAGCAGCACATCAGCTCAGTTTACATACTGTTGACATCTTCATCAGAGGATCAGCAGGGAGCGCTGCTGAGCTGCAGTCGTCTCCACCAGAGTGACGGAGCAGGAATCACAAACAGCACAAACCCACCGTGTTGTTTCCACCCTGTTCAGGAGATCTGAGCCCCCATCCCTTTTTTTCATGTTGCAGCTCTGCACTGCAGGCCCTGAACGCCTCCCGGTTACCCTCAGTGTGCTTAGAGTTTAATTTACAACCGACGAGCTCACAGATCATCTGCAGGCAGGTGAACGAACCCTTAATGTGAGGATAATAGCAGAGCTGAACTGAGGTCAGAAATAGTCAGGAACGGTGTCGACACAGTGAAGTCAGCTGTTTGGGAATTTGTCTGATTATCAGTTTGGGGGGGGCGGTGTTAAATAACAAAGGCGGTGTAGGATGGAGAGAGGAGGAGGGAGGGAGCAGTGATGATATGAAGTCAGAATACACATGTGGCAGACATAAGGGGGTCAGACAGGAGCAGCATCAGTCTCTGCTCTGTTTTGTTAATAACGTAGAAAAATAATTTTGTACAATCAAGCTACATCGACGGACGCTTTACCTCACGTACCCTAAAATGAAAAAGTAGTGACAGTAAGACGGAGGCTGCACATGACACCATGACTGAGTTCACAGCTGTTGCTTTGATTCTAACGTTTAAGACTTTTGGCATCGACTCCGTTTTAATAAATGAGTGCTGGGAGGCGTCGTTTGACTTCAGGAGCTCCTGCGATGCTCCTGCGATGCTCCTGCGATGCTCCTGCGATGCTCCTGCGATGCTCCTGCGATGCTCCTGCGATGCTCTTACTCTGCGGGAGAAAACCAAAAACCAAAAGTAGCAAACATGGAGCGATATGACTCGTTTAGATTTTGGGAAACGTGCATCGACAGGTACAGTGTCCTTTTCCCCGCGTCTTTAAAAATAATTCATGCATAGATCCCCCACTGAGAAAACCCTTTTATATACTTTCTCCTTTGTACACATTTTATATAGAACTATATATAATATCATTTCTCTATATCTATATTTTCAGAAAAATTCTTTCCACACAATAAAAAAACAACAATTTAACAAATGCTTCAAACAAAACAACAAAAAGAGAGAAGATGGAAGAAAGAAAATCACGACTGAGGCCAGTTTGGCACTTTGTCATGAGAACATGACAGAACTCTGTTAGTTGACGGTAAATAGCGAAACTCTATTTTTCTTTGGTTTTTCTTCTCCCTCGATGAGAAATGAAACACAGCAGTACTTACTTGGCACCTAAAAATGCTGGTCGAATGAAAGATATCAGTGTTTTCATGGTTATATGTTTAGTGTACGCCTCCCCCCTCCAAACTGCTCAGCAGATCGGGAATTTTTAGAGAAGAGCAGGAGGGAGGCGTGTCAAATGAGAGGAAGAGAGCAGTAATAAAACACGGATGTAGAAAAGAGAAGCATAATGTGCACATAACACACAGGAGATGGAAAAAGAGATGACGCCAACGTAAAAAAGAGAAAACAGCGAGGAGCGAGAGAGCATTCGTCCCTTTGACAAATGTTGGAGGTCTTGAGCCTGGAAACAGCAGACCGTCTTTGAAAACAGTATCTTTGAAAGATCTGAGTCACCCACCCCAAACTGCTCATCTGCTGCTGGACACTTCAGTTGCACCTCCACATGCCACCAGTGGAGGGAGCTGCCAAGTTTCACAGCACATGACGCAGCAGGTGTAGTTGCTTTTGGAGAAAGAAGAGAATAAGAGGACAGAACGAAGGCCCACGTCTAGAGGCCTCCCTTCCAGAGCGGAAGCAGAGCCAGTGTTCCTGGTCCCTAGGTGGCGCTGTGTCGGGCCTGTCCCTACTATACCCTGGTGGTGGAGTGGGGGTGGGGCAGGGTGTTGTTGTGGCCGGTGGAGGGGAATGTGTTGAAGGCGTGAAGAGGCTGCATGCTGGTGATGGTGCTGGGGATCACGGTGATGGTGTTTGGCGTCATCAGCGGCACGTTGTCGGGGGCGCGGCGCAGCGCCAGGGTGTAGTCGGGAGGGCAGGCGGGCCGCAGGATGTCGTGGGGTCGCAGGGGCTCCATGTCGTGGTGAGCGTCGTGCTCCCAGTCCTTCATCTGCAGGGACATGATCTCCTCCTCCTGGCTGTGAGCCAGGTCGTTGGCGGGGCCGCCCCGCTGAGGGGACAGCCGGTGCCGGCGCATCTCGTGCTGCTTGTCACGCTTGTAGTAAAGGGCGGCGAAGGCCAGGATGTTGAGGAAGAAGAGCGACGCTCCAACTGCAACTGTCACGCTCAGTTCGGTGGAGTAGTCGCGGGTGTCTCCGGGAAAGAGGTCCTGGGGCGGGCGCTCTGAGCCCTCGGGCTCAGGATCTGATGGGAAGGTAGGGTAAGGATGACGAGTGGTTCGAGGAACGTTGTTTCTGGGCCTCATGGTGCCGGGGTCACGGCCTGCGGGGGAGCGCGTAGTGGTGGGAAAGAGCACGTCGTGCAGGCTGTGAAGATGAGGGACTAATTCCAGCCAAAAGGCCACTTTGTTAGCTCTGTAGTTGTCTCTGACACGAGGTTTCAAACCGATGTGAAGGTACTGCTTGTCCTTCCAGTTGAACTTGGTCCAGATGACCTCCTCGAAGCGGTTGGGCTTGGTATGAATGAACTCGGTGTCCTGAGGGACGGGCAGGTTGGGGTCCCTGGTGGAGCATAAAGGTTAAACGTTTCAGTTCAAAGTTATATTCAGTCTCCATTATAAGTAACATGTGGCATCAATACACTGAATACAGACAGGAGGCCCATTCTCTGTGCAACCTTTAAACTATCTAAGACCAACCGGCTGCTCTGGGATCTGGATGCTTTTGGTGAACCAGTATGTTCAATTCTTCAAAGCCACACGGGAATTAAACTAGCAACCTAGATTCAAGTATTCAAGATGACTAGAAGGCTATCAGTGAACATACAGTAACGTGTACAGTTTACACTACTGTGACATGAGGCCTACCCAGTCTTTGCGAAGTTAGTCCAGTAAGTCATGACCACAGCGCTCAGCATCACATCGTTCTTGGAGAAGTTGCACGGGAGCAGGTCCGTGGCACCGATCATCGGTACGCCGAACACGTAAGGTATCTCGTCTCCGTGCGCGGCGTCGGCACTCGGGCCGCGTCTCGGTCTGGCAGTGGTGGTAGAACGTGTAAAAGTAAACTGGGGACTGAAACTCAGCATGGAGTTTGGCAGTGGCCACAGCTGGTGCCACCCACTGGTGGTCCGTAAACAGGAAGTGAGTGAGAAATCTAGAGAGGAAAAAAAAGTCTTTCTGATAACAGAAGGAGTGACAGGCAGCAGAGAGGAAGCATGACTGCATTATCCAAACATGTCTGTACTGTGACTGTGGTCCGGCTGTGAGGGGTTCGCAGGCCGATCTGTCAGAAACACCGACACTGAGATTGGGAGCCCACTACCTGGGGGATGATAGCATTACTGCCCACAGAGCCTCAAAGGTTAAGGCGCAGACACGCCGTGATGTGGATGAGTGGCTCTCTTTAGCACGCTTGTCTTGTTTGATGCACTTCACTGGGCTCACATGTTACTGATTCCATTCTTTACTCGCATGTTTTAAACGCTTAAAGCACTTTCACAGCTTTTGATATTCTTTTGAAAATTCATGTGAACTCAAGCTGTCAGAATTGTAATGTAAGCTTTGATAATTGTCCACATTTGTCATTTTGACGATTATCCGTTTATTTTAATGAATACAGCAAACAGAAAAAAACGAACAAATCAACAAACGCGGCTCCTAATGAGACAAAACCTGATGATGCTGCAAAATGCAGTTAAGTGAGAGGAGGCTGTAAAATGGAATAACTGAAAAAGTGGCAGTGTACAGAGGTGGCGTCCTCACCCTCTGGGTAGCCGTAGAGGTTGTCAACAAAGTTGGAGATGGTGTAGTCGAACGCCGCAGCTGAGATGCCGTCGTTGTCCTCACTGTCGTCCACAAACTTCAGCCCCTCTCCCTGGTTCACTCCTATCAGGATGTCATAGTTTAGGAGCTCCCCCTGGTGGAGCAAATAAGGAAGAACATGCTGAGTGCTGGAACAGAGCCTGTGTGCATCACAAGTCTACAACAGGAAGTGCAGCTGAAGCACAGCTTTGTGAATTGGCAGCATTTCATTTCCCAGTAAACAAAATAAAGATTAGCTGTTGCCATGAAATTCCTACTATAAACTGTAAATACTGCAATATATGCAGGGTTCATACACATTTTTAGGGTCAAATTCAAGCACTTTTTAAGCACATTCAAGGTCAATTTTCAAGCTTTTCCAGCACATTACCAAAAAAGAAGCATGTTTCACTTTGCATCACCTCAGTAAGACCTTGTAAAAATTTAAACAAATCATCTGAGGTCGATTTAAATGTCTTTTGTTCCCCTTTTGTTAAAAGAGCAGCACACAAAAATACAGAAAAAGGAAACGGTTGCCTTACATGCATATAGTGTACAAACTCAAAAAAACACATTCCTCTTAAAAATTAAGATGTGCAAATGTGAACAAATCAACTTGTTAGAGATCTTCATCTCCACTGTAAATAAACAACAAGCCAGAAAACAAGAAAACTGCACCAAACACCACAAACACCAACAAATTAATGTCTTCTCATCAGACATTGAAGCTTCTTTCCTGTGTGACATAAAAAATAAGAGACCGATGTTTGTTTGTTTCTTTTAACTAGTTAAGCACCCACGTTCAGTCATCCACCCATTCACGCACTGGTGATGTAGCTACAGCCACCCTGGGGCGCCACCAGGCCCTCTGACCACCACCAGTAGGCAACGGGTGAAGTGTCTTGCCGGGTGAAGTGTCTTGCCCAAGGACACAACGACCGAGACTGTCCAAGCCGGGGCTCGATTACAAGGCGAACTCCTAACTCTTGAGCCATGATCGCCCAGTGGGGACATGGGGACATTTCAATTTCCAGCAGGAAGCTCCCCCTTTTTGTTAAACCCTTTAGATCAGGGGTCGGCAACCTGCGGCTCTTTAGTCCTTATAGTGCGGCTCCGCGTGGTTTGGGAAAATAAATTAGCTGAAGTGTATTTTATTTATGTTAGTTCTTTTTTTTAAACTTGTAGTTCTAAATTGGAAGATTATTGTGATTTTGCAATATACAAATAAAATTATATTTTCTTATTTTTTCATCGCTCAAAATAAGCGTCACACTCGCGGAAGCCGGTGTACCCGGCGAAACGCCGTGCATTTATCGAGCCTTTCAACCCCAGATAGGCCAATTATGGCTCTTTGGCTCTTTGGGTCTTAAAGGTTGCTGACCCCTGCTTTAGATGAACAGTTTTTTAATTAAATACATAATCTTTAATAAATGTTCTCGTTTATAAAAAGTAGGATAATTAAAAAAACTTTTATTATACCGCTATTGAGTAGAAAAAAAACTGTCTTGTTTTCTGTCGTCTGTTATATAATATTAGGGATGTTTGTGATAATTAATTTCTTAATCGGCTGGACTAACCAATAGTCCACAACCAGGAAACACTGAAATTTTAAGTTAAGTTTGAAAACAGTTTAAAAAAAAAAACCCCATTCCAAAATGTCTTGTGACAATCTCATTGGCTTAGGGAGTGATGATGTCATAGATCTTAAGAATCTTAAGTCCTTTGATGTTTTTCCTTAAGTAGGGGTGAGAAACAGCAAGTTTTAGTTCGTTTCAGCAGCATCTGTGTTTGCAGCCTACAAAACGTTCACCACAAGCTCTTCAAAGTCATCGTATAGAAACTCCAACATGTTTCCAAGAAAAAAACAACCAATTCAAAAAGATTACGCCGCCTCTCCTTCCTGGCGTGGCCGGCCAATTTCCCCAAATGGCTCCTCATCCTTCCAAAGGGCGTTAGAGGAGAGTAGGAAGGAAAACTACCTTCTCCAGAAAAAAATGCAACAAATTGAAGAAGAGAAACTTCAACTGGAGGACAAATGTAGACGAATGGAAGCCCAAAATAAAGAGCTGGAAGAAAGACAACAGCGCCAGCCGGACATAAACATTATTAATGAGGGCTGGGGAATCAAGTTTGCTCAGAGCCGAGAGCAGATTGTGCACCTCATTAAAGAAAACAGGCAAAAGAGTGCAGAACTAAAAGAAATGACCAACCAGCTCCAAGACAAGAAAACGATGACTGATAAGATACAACGGGATCTCCAATACATGGACCGAAAAAATCGGCTCCTCCAAAGACAGCTCCATGAAGCTGTGGAAGAAAAGAAAGAATTCCTCCAACAGAAGGAAGAGCAGGACAAAAAGCAACGAGACATGCAGCACGAACTGAAGAGCATGCAGGAAAAATACCGCATGCTGAAAGAAAGCCTGGATGAAACACTGCGCCAAAATAAAGACCTTCTTCAACAGAAAGATCAACAGCAGGAAAGACTGAAAGAAGGAAAACGTATCGTCCAGGACTTTGAGTCTAAAAATCTAAAACTGCAAGAGTTTTGTAATCAGCTGGAGGACAAAGCAACTAAAGTGGAAGAAGAAAAGGACAAACTGGAGAAACGCTGGTCACAGATGCAGAGAAGGATCGATCAGATAGCGAGAAACAACTCCGAGCTCGTTAAGGGGATTTTGGTGGAATTCAATAACTTGAAGCGTGAAAACACTCAAATGCAGGCGCAAAAACAACAAGAAGACAAAATACATGAAGACCTGCAGCTCACGCTCCAAGAAATCCAGAAAAGAAACGAGCAGTTAGAAGACAAGCACAAAGAGGTCCAACAGAGAAATGCAGACATGCACAAGGACAAGCTGATACAGGAGGCAACATCCAAACAACTCAAAGACAAGCTTGAAGAACAACAAGCAACATTGGAAGAGGTGGAACAAAGATGTGAGAAACTTGAAGAACAAAACGCAGAAACCATCGATGAGCTGAGAAATCTCATCCTGGAGAAAAAAGCGCTCGTGGAAAAGTGCATGAAAAAAAAGAAAAAATGGTTCCACTTGTTCCGGAGGAGAGACGCTACTGCTTCCTCACCTGATGTAGCCTCGTCTTGCTCCACCTCTGTTAACCCCCCCAACCAGTCCCGGCCGTTGACTGTCCCCTCCTGAGCCTGGTTCTGCCGGAGGTTCCTGCCCGTTTAAAGGCAGTTTTTCCTCCCCACTGTCGCCAAGTGCTTGCTCAGAGGGGATTGTTGGGCTTTTCTCTCCTCTGCCTTGTTTCTTCATTTACTTGTTTAACTTTTTTCAACTTATCTAAATAATAAACCAATTAAATTTATCCTTTGAGTATTTTTCATCTCATCTTTACAGAATCTTTCCAAAACATTTTCAAACATTCAGATCTGTCTTTTATTTTCTTCTTGAAGCCTCATAAATGGTGAACTAAAAACCCGGAACATGGTTTGAAACATAGTTTCAGCTGAAACTGGCATAACATGCTGTGTGTGTGTGTGTGTGTGTGTGTGTGTGTGTGTGTGTGTGTGTGTGTGTGTGTGTGTGTGTGTGTGTGTGTGTGTGTGTCAGGATATCACTAGTTAGGTCATCATGTTTAGACTCATTCACTCCAAAATTATTTAGGCCAAATCTTTAAAACAGTGTCATTTCATACACATTTTCAATTCACTTCAATCGCACAAATGCAGAAATAATTATTTGCAGTATCTTATTTATTATGAGAATGTCATGCCTGATCATTTGTACCTACACCACCAAAAATGGGGGCAAAAGGGAGGAGATCATGTTTAATCGGTTATAAGAAAAGGTCAGAAATATAAGTACCGACATGAGCAGTGTCCACAGAAACCTCTGACTCTCAGCTCAAAGCTCATATAAACCATTTCTACAACCAGCAAACAAACAAAGACACCGAACAGTTAAAAGAGCAGTGACGTCACCACGAATCTGTGGTCAGGTAATATCCATGTTTTGATTGATGATTTTCTGGAGTTAAATGTGAACCGAAGCATATTTTGGGTGTTATATGCTATTAAATACTTTTTAATTTATTTAAAAGTATTTAATAGCATATAACACCCAAAACATGCTGGGTGTGGAAATAAAAAAATCAGAATTTCCTCTGTTTGAGTCACAGTAACTTTGACATAGTAACATTTGCAGTAAGTCCTAAATGTTCACCTTTAAAATCACTCCCTCTGTTCATTTTGCCCACATCATGTTTCAGTGGTTGGCCTCAGGTTCTTCAGCTTCCTGACAGTCTGAAGTCAGCTGACAGAGTTTCACCTGCTAAATACACAGAAAATCTTGTTAAAGCCGCACAGTTTGCCCAACAGTAATATTCCCATTAAGCCCTTTCTAAACACTTTATAACAATGTGTCATCACTAAATTATAAACTTCTTCTCCAAATCTGCACGACTGCACTTAGTCACAGACTTTATTTAATTGTCCTGCGGCTGCTATCATATATTTTACCAAACAGTTCTTCTCACACAGTCACAGATATATTTCTCTCAATGCAAACTTCACTCATGTCTCAGACAGGAAACTTGAGTTTTTCTTTTTTTTCTGTCCCCACTCATTCAACTAATTTGCATATTGAGTCACATCTCGAGAAGTTGCCCTGACAACAGAAATGCATATTCAAAACATTGCTGCATAATTCAATTATTATTATTTTATTTTTATTTCTACAGTCGTCACTTCTTTTGCTCAATCAGCTGGAAACCACTTCTAATTCACTATTTTAAACCTGCTTTAAGCTTCTAATCCCTGGTTGGTCCTCCCAGTCTCTTTTT
Source organism: Diplotaxodon limnothrissa (assembly GCF_057381915.1). Taxonomy (NCBI): domain Eukaryota; kingdom Metazoa; phylum Chordata; class Actinopteri; order Cichliformes; family Cichlidae; genus Diplotaxodon; species Diplotaxodon limnothrissa. The sequence goes on along the minus strand of NC_140598.1, from coordinate 15,388,776 downwards.
CCTTGTCACAAAAGTCCCTCTATTGTCCTGCAACTTCCTGAGTTATTCCTCAGCTTCAGCCTTTAAGTGTGTTAAATCTACACCATTCAGCATTTATGTCATGTATTCACATTCATGAGTGTAAGCATGTCTTCATTGCGTGTATGTTGTGTGTTCATATTAATATTGAGTGTAAGCTGGTCTTCGTTGCCTCGATGTGTTTTTATAATCAGATTTAATTCCTGCATCTTTGCGCTGAACTGTGGATTCAAACTGTCTCACTTCTGATTCTCTCCAAAAACAATTTCACATGTGACAATTTCTACATGTGTGTTTTATATTTTTCTATTCATTTATGTATTATTAGTTTATTTATTTCTTTATCTCTCTCTCTCTCTTACTTTTTTTATTTACCTTTCTGTTGTGATGCTCTGGATGTTTCTAAACCCACAAATTCAGCCTCAATGTTCAACCCAACTTTCCTATGCTGTCACTTTAACACGTCCAGCCTTCACCTCTCACCGGTCCTCGTCCCCTCTTCTCTCAACTTCCTGTGTGGCCTCCCAAATCAAACACAGGCCCACATCAGCTGTTTCTTCTTCTCTCTTCATTCTCTCTTCCTCTTTTCAGTCTTTTCTTGGCGCTTAACTCCCAGCATGGCAAATATGAGACTCAGACAGTCCCATCCAGTGGTTTCACACAGTCATGTCACTGGTACACTTTCCAGCTTGTAATTCAGAGCGCATGTTTCCATCAACATACATGCTGCTGGACCCTTCAGTGTTTTAGGTCAGGTGCACTGTCTTTTTGCCTGCTGTTAATTCTTCAAGTCCACGGTGTTGTTCTGTCTGTCTTCTGTCTTCATCAGGAGATTAACTGTCCTTTAAGCTTCTTCTCAGGATAAGGACAGGATGAGAGGTGAAGCTGTGACATTTTAAACCAAAGCCTGTTTTCCTCCCAATTCTGTTAATCTATCATTTTTCTGCTGTATTCTTCCAGGAGGTTGAGCAAGTCCATGGCACCTGTATTAACACACTAAGACATTTATTTAATATCATTTTCATTACTATTACTTTGCACTTTCATTCTCTAATTCCTCTGTTTTCATTTTGAAACGTCTCTCACAAGCTCACAAGCTATATTCAGACTTCCTGCTTCACTTCCTGCCAGACACACACTGCGATTGGTTTATAAAGGCCTCTCTTATTAAAATACATAAAACAATCTAATCAGAAAATAAGCACTAAGAATATATATTTATCTTGTAACATTGTTTAAGTTAATGAACAATAGAATAGAATAGAATAGAATAGAATAGAATAGAATAGAATCCAACTTTATTGTCTTTGCACATGCACAGGTACAGGGCAACGAAATGCAGTTTGCATCCATCCAGAAGTGCTTTAGTGATATAGATATATTACAATATATATTAGCAATAATATAGATATGTGAGTATATTACAGAAATGGGTCTATTATGTTATAATGTACACGGTATGAAGTATGTTGTGAATATTGTATAACTATAAGTATGTACAGGCTGTAGTGAGCACAAGCTATGTACAGGATATGAACAGGATATAAATATGAAAAACTATACAGAATATGAAATAAATAACTTTACAGGAATCTGAGCTATACAGCTATACAGAAATGGGAACTATGCAAGTTGTAAACAGTTGTAGGGTTAAAAATTATCGAATGTACAGAATGATTATTTACACAGAGCTATACAGTAGTGCAGTTAAGATAAGTGAGATATGTGGATAATTCTACAGAGGCTATATAAAGTGCTGGTGGTTGTGAGTGGTGGTTCAGTCCATGTTATTATTGTGTTTGAGGGTACAGTTGTCCGTTGTGGGTGTGTGTATGTGGTTGTGGGTGTGTGTATGTTCAGTCCATGTGTTAACGTGGGTCAGATGTCAGGAGGCAGAGTTCAGGAGTCTGACAGCTGTGGGGAAGAAGCTGTTCCGGTACCTGGTGGTCTTAGTCCGGAGGCTCCTGTGGCGCCTCCCAGAGGGCAGGAGGGTGAAGAGTCCATGTGATGGGTGACTGGGGTCTTTGATGATTTTCCCAGCCCTTTTCAGACACCGCTTCCTGTAGATGTCTTTTATGGCAGGAAGTGGTGATCCGGCGATGCGCTGGGCAGTTTTCACGACCCTCTGCAACGCCTTCCGGTCCGAGGCAGAGCAGTTCCCGTACCAGACTGTTATACAGTTGGTCAGGATGCTCTCGATGGTGCAGCGATAGAAGTTCACCAGGATGTCTGAGGACAGGTGGTTCTTCCTCAGAGTCCTCAAGAAGAAGAGGCGCTGGTGAGCCTTCTTGACCAGCTTGGAGCAGTTGGTCGTCCAGGTGAGATCCTCAGAGTGTTGAATTGTGTTGAAAACTGAGATTACAATATCAATGAAGATAATTATAATGATGGTTTTTGCTGTAATTAAACAGTCATGTGGAAATGTGGCAACCACAGAACTTTAGAGGCCTTTTGTTCAATTATGTGTGGACTGTTTCTTTAGTCTCATACACAAATTGTTCTCAGTGTCTATGAGACTGATGAAATATCCATGTGTGCTGAAAGAGACTGTGCTGGTCTGACGCCCTCAACCGAGGTATTGTGGGTAATGAAAGAGCAGATAGGTTGGCTAAAGCAGCTGTTAAAAAAGTAGACATAGATGTGCAGATACCATTGTTGAAATCTGAGGGAAAAGAATAGTTTGGACACAAAGTAAGAACTTCTGGAGAATGGCATGGGATAATGGAACAAAAGGGAGACATGGGGTACAAAACACAATAGAAGTTAAGAGGAGTAGTGGGTTAAATAGGCAGCAGGAGAATACAAACAGGTCACTGCTTTCTGAATGGTTCTCTTTTTATGATGGGGAAACATCCGACTGGGTTATGTGATGGTGTAATGCTATGGAGACGGTTGAACATGTGGTTATTATTTGCAGGAAGTATAGAAGTCAAAGGAGAGTGTTGAGGGTGGGAACTGGTGGTGAAATGAAACTTACGTTTGAAAAAGTGGTTAATCAGTTAAGTCCTGATGAGGTGAAAGGAGTGGTTTTTCATTTTTGAGAAATACTGATGTCATCAAGAGGATCTGAGGATCTGGAGGAGAAGTAAGAGTAAAAGCCAGGAGATGGCAGTAGTGCAACATCTTTGGATGCAAGCTGCTGTTAAAAATGACAGAAGAAGAAGTTTGCTTGATCGTTCCTCAGCTCGTCTGTGTGAAGCTGAGTGTAAAGAGGCTCCTGCTGTCAGAGAAACACTCTGACTGTTTCACAGAGTCAGACATGTTCAGACTCAATCTCAGTCAGAAACTCAGCATCACATTGATGAAGCTGCAGATTAATTGTGGTTCATTTCTGATTAATTTCTTTGCTGCCAGCTGAAATTTAAATGTAATTTAAAAGAAGGATTCAAGGTTATTGTGTTTTTGAACCCAAAGATATCACATGAACGTGTATGAATTGTATGATATGTCTCTTCTATTTTTCCATCCATCCGTTCGCTTCCACATCTCCTTTTCAGGGTCGTGGGCGGTGCTGGAGCTGTCATCTTCTTCTTCTATTTTTCTATGATCATATTTTGATGTTGATTGTGATTGGTTTTATTTGTTTCTTCGGCGGTTGTAGTGTTTTAATATTTAGTCTTTTTTCCATTATTGTAATTGTGTATAAAGTTTGATTTGAATGAAATTTACACTCAAATGCTTTCAGTGTTGCTGTGTTAAGTGTTTGCATGATTAACGTTTGTATGGAAGACTGGTGGGGGAGGCTGTTACATCTTGCAGGAGGTCTCCTCTCTCCAGGAACTCACTCTGCAGGTGGGGGAGATACAGGAGAGGTGGAGGAAGAACTCAGCCTGGGTGTCTATGTCTTGTGTAGTCTGGAGGATGAGTGGATGACAGGGTGCGTGAAGTTTTCTCTGTGGTGGGATCGGGTGGGCCGTCCTGGGCTCTGTGGGGCCGGGCGATGCTGCTTGCCCCTCCTTTCCTTCCCTCCCCATCTCCAGCTGCCTCCCTCTTCCCGCTCCACCACAATCACCCACACATGCAGGGCCTTGGGGTAAAGGTGTGTCACCAGGGTGCAGGGGAGGCATCCCCCCTCTGTCCCCTTTTGGCTGCCTGTGCCTCAATTTTATCCCACAACTTAGACATTCACATTACTCACACTCTCATAACACATACATATAGGACCTTGGGGGTGGGCACGCTACACGGCATCCAGAAGACCATCAGGGTGTACGACCTCACCCCTGGCGCCGTTGCCCACCTCTCAATTTTAAATCCACGTAGACATTGAGGGCTATCAGGAGGGGCTATGCGCTTACCTGCTGCTGAGTAAGTGCATATGAGAGCATGAGGGTGGGAATGGATGTTTGTATCTGTGTGTGCCTGTTTGTCTGTGTCCATATGTCAGGTCGGGTATCAGACGCCACCTCTCTGGGGACATCTCAGGCCCTCCAAGGTATGGAGGCCTATCTCCCCCCACCACTCCCCCTGCCAGTGGCAGACGCCCTCAGACATCGGTGCATTGGTGGTTCTTTGTGTCCGGGGATGGGCGTCCAGGTACTGCTTGTCGGGGCCTGGAGCCTGGGGCTCGCTCGGGCTCCTTCGGGGGTGGGGTGCCTTTGGCCTCTCAGCCTGGGGCTCGGTCACTCTGTCGATCTTACGTGCTGCACAATAATATTCAATATTTACAGTTATATTCACATAGATCATCGCGGTGATGTTGTTTATTATATTGCTCTCTTTTGTTTGCTTGTTTTCTCTTTTTTCTTTCTCAACAGGTGATCCAGGTGATTGATAGATGGATTTTTTGTCTGTTTGTTTTGTTGGCTTGGACAACTTCCTACCAGACCCGTGGAAGTGGAAGCTTCAGTGAAGAAAGATTCCTGCTCCCAGCCGTTCATTGGCTCGGCATTTTAAACCCCTAAAGGGTCACCTGGCCTGTAACTAAACAGGGCCAATAAAAAAAAAATCTCAAGAATAATACAAAACTTTCAGCCAGTTTATCTTAATACATTAACTTATTCTTGTGTACACAGTAATTCATAAATAAATAATATATATTATCAATAAAGATTGATCTAAACAGTTTAACTGCTATGTGCAGATAAAGGTTGCATAGCTTTAAAACATTTGCTATCCAGCAAATATCAGTCAAACTCAACACAAAAGGAAACACAACAATGGTTCAAATTGTTTGGACCGGTGATCCAAATCAACTGGCGTTGGTCAAACAGATGTGTGGTAGACTTACTTTGAAGGAGCTGCTACCGACAAACCAGCAAATAAACACCAAATATTTCATCTGTGACATTTGTGAGGTTTCCTCAAACACACTCCGTCAGTCTTGTTGCTGTTGAACGACAAACTATTTAAAAAATGTCGCAGGTTTACCTGGTCATATTCTCATTCACGGGGCGATCGCCAAAACAAAAGCAAACCATTAACACCACGCCGATGCTGTTCACAGGACAGCAAGAGTAACGATCAGGAGCATCTTGTCTTCGTTATCGTTCCCCTCGTACGTGTTATTACTGCGATTTCAGCGTTTTCGCTTCACAACTAAAGTGTGCAGTTTACTTTGTGTGGACTCAGATGTGTCAGTTGGTTTGTCTTTGTTTTTGAGTGTGGAGGAGAGTTAGATTGGGTTGGTTTTAAAGCTAAGTTAAGAATATTCTGAGTTTCAATTCAATTTTATTTATATAGCACCAAATCACAACAACAGTCGCCGCAAGGCGCTTTATATTGTACAGTTTAATTTCCAAAACTTGCATATGATCTTCAGTTTGCAGCTGGACTATCACATAGCAGCTGGAGCAGTCTCACATGGAGGCCAGTCCACTGCTGCCACCTGTGGCCAAGTGCCATAGCCTACTACTAGATGAACTTTTTTTTTTTTTTTTTTTAAACTTTATTTACAAACAACAGTATAACATACACAGCACCGTCATTAAACCGATTATGTTACATCCTCGGTTGAGCATTATAGCAAGAAAAAAACAAACAAACAAGCAAAAAAAAAAAAACAAAAAAACAATAAGCACAAAGCTAAAAGAGTTAGCACAAAAAGAAAGAACAGTCATTGAAGGATTTGAACCAAAGGCAAAGAATAACATGAGCAAAAAAGGGCAGTCATGCTTATAAAATAGGGAGGTTTTTATTTTTTTATTTAACATAGATTAAACTCTTTAAATGGTAAATGGTAAATGGCCAGCTCCACATGTCAGTCCAGAAGGAGTGCACTGATTCACAGTAGAAAAACAAGTGATCCAGACTTTCAATATCATTTTCACAAAATGTGCAGGCGTTCACATCTAAGTTAAATTTCCGTCTTAAGAATTCATTGGTTGGATAAACCTCATTAATGATTTTAAAGTGAACCTCTTTTACTTTAGGGGAAAGAGGAAGTGAAATATACTTTTTTCTTATCGCCTTAACCTCTCAAATTCTTTCAGGATATAATTTCTTTTAACCGGATTTGGGCAAATTTCGTTTATCAAAATATTCCTGATCACTTTGTTTGTAAACCTGCTGTCACCAAATTCAACTCCAGCTATGCAGAGCTGCCTCAGTCCAGGAGAAATTTTAGAGTGCACAATATCTTCTTTTATCATTGATCTCAAAGGGACTGGGATGGCTTTCACTGGGGATTTATATCTCTTAGCAGTACATCTTACATCAAATTTCTCACAAAACGTCTCATGTTTTAGTAAGACCCCATTATCATCCATAAAATGAGCTACAGCCCAAATCCCTTTAGATCTCCATTCATCCACGTACACAGATTTCCTACACAAACGGATATACCTGTTGTTCCATATAGGGGTATTGTGAGGAGTAAAGTTATGTTTATAGATTAATTTCCAGTAGAGACGGACCTGCTGATGGAAAGCTGAGAGTTTAACAGGTAACGAACTGCAATCAAAGTCACAACGTAACAAAAAGTCTATTCCACCCATTTTGCCAAAAATCACATTGGGAATAATGTTCCAAAAGGAATTTTTGTTCCTAATGAAAGATCTTAACCATTTCAATTTTAGTACACCATTCATAACATCAAAGTCAGTGGCATTAGCCCCACCCTCTTCATAATTCTTAATCACATCATTTTTCTTTATATAATGACATTTGTTCCTCCATATGAACCTAAAATTAAGAGTATTTATAGATTTAATTAGTTTTGGAGGTATGGGCAGAGAAAAGGCTGGATAGATGAGTGTGGACAGACTGTCCATGTTGGTTAGCAAGATTCTCCCAAACAGAGTTATGTCCCTTTGCAGCCACATGTTTAAAATTGACTTACACTTTTCTATATTGGTACAGATATTCTTATTTTCTGTTGATGTCTTATCCTTGCAAATTACAATGCCCAGATACTTCACCTCTTTTTTGATCTGCATATTATTTATTGCTTGCAGGGGACACTCATGCAGAGCTAGAATTTTGCATTTATTAATATTCAGCTGTAGGCCAGAAGCTTTGGAGAAATGGTTGATCGCCTGCAAGGCTAAAGGAATCTGGTCCTCATTTTTTAGAAACAGGGTGGTATCATCTGCCAGCTGACTGATTATTATCTGTTCACCCATCACAGTTAACCCCTTAATGTGACTGTTTTTAATCAAAATAATTCCTCTGACACAGAAGACCTACATTCCTGGTTTAATTCTTGCTGTCAAAAAATCATGGACTCTGTGGCTCCTTTAAAAACCAGGCAGCTTAAGGCTAAACCTGAGCCTTGGTTTAATGAGAGCAGTCGTGCTGTTAAGAGGGAATGTCGTCGAGCAGAACGGAGGTGGAAAAAGGATAAACTGCATGTATCATTTCAAATTCTCAAAGACTGCTGGCATCGCTACCAGAACACTGTTAAAGAGGCAAAAAGGGAATATTTTGCAAATATTATTTCTTCCAACTGTCATAACCCACGTGTGTTATTTAGGACCATTGACACTGTTCTTAATACTCCTTTGAATGTCTGTTTGGAAGTTTCTCCTGAGATTTGCAATGATTTTCTGAACTTTTTTATTGAAAAGGTTGTCACCATCAGGGCTCTTATCACAGCTCCTGACTCTGACCCCTCTGTCTCTGTCCCTTGCGCTGCTGTTTTCACTCAGTTTGAGCTTGTGACGCTCTCCTCTTTAGAGGATGTGGTTCGCCATATTAAGCCCACAGGTTCCCCACGGGATCCTGTCCCTCCACAATTCTTTAAAGAAATTTTTCCTAGTATACAACAGTATGTCCTTGACATTATTAACAGCAGTCTGTCTTCTGGTGTGGTTCCTGCAAATTTCAAACATGCAGTAGTACAGCCACTGCTTAAGAAACCTGGCCTTGATCACACAGTTTTAGCGAACTATAGGCCTATTTCCAAGCTGCCTTTAGTCTCCAAGGTTTTAGAGAAAATTGTTTTTAGTCAACTGAAAGATTTTCTAGATGAAAATGGAATCTTTGAGGTTTTTCAGTCAGGTTTTAAAACCCTTCACAGCACAGAATCTGCATTACTAAGGGTTTTTAATGACATCCTTCTGGCATGTGATTCTGGTAACCATGTTGTTCTTGTCTTGCTTGACCTAACTGCTGCCTTTGACACAGTAGACCACAATATTTTAATTTCTCGATTACATGATGTAGTGGGTATTGGTGGCACTGCACTCAATTGGTTTAGGTCTTATTTGTCAGATAGAACTTTCTCTGTCAGCCTTCTCGGTTACGAATCGTCTTCTGCTCCTCTGTCATGTGGTGTCCCACAGGGCTCAATTTTAGGGCCACTGCTCTTTTCTCTGTATCTACTGCCTCTGGGTTCTATCCTTAGAAGGCATGGGATCTCATTTCACTGTTATGCCGATGACTGCCAAATTTATTTGACACTAAAACGCAAGGATGCCATCTCCATAAAACCTCTCTTGACATGTCTAGATGACATTAAAGCTTGGTTGGCTCGAAACTTTTTAAATTTTAATAAAAAGAAAACAGAAGTGTTGGTGTTTGGACCCAGTGGTCCCTGTGAGTCCTCCTCTGTTGTTTTAGGATCCCTGGAAGTCTATTTTAAATCTGTTGTTACTGACCTTGGTTTTAAGTTGGACAGTGATTTTAAATTGGACAACCAAATCAGAGCAGTGGTGAAGTCCAGTTTTTATCATTTAAGGCGACTGGCAAGACTAAAATCTTTTCTTTCGAGGCAGCACCTTGAAACAGTGATCCATGCTTTTATTTCTTCCCGCCTGGACTACTGTAACTCACTTTATGTGGGGGTCAGTCAGTCATTGCTCTCACGTCTGCAGCTGGTTCAAAATGCGGCTGCACGACTCCTAACAGGAACTCGAAAAAGAGAGCATATAACCCCCGTGCTGGCCTCTCTGCACTGGCTGCCTGTGTCTTTTAGAGTTAATTTTAAAATTCTTATGTTTGTTTTTAAATGTCTACACAGTCTTGCCCCGCCTTACCTCTCTGAGCTTCTTCATCCCCACATACCCTGTCGGTCTCTCAGGTCAGCTGACCAGCTGCTCCTGGAGGTACCGAGATCCAGGAGGAAGCTCAGAGGGGACAGGGCCTTCTCTATTGTGGCTCCAAAATTATGGAATAATTTGCCCATGCATGTTAGAGAGGCCCCTTCACTGTCCACTTTTAAATCACGTCTTAAAACCCACTTTTATTCCTTGGCTTTTAACCTCAGTGAGACTTAGTTTCTTTTTTAATGCAGTAGTTATTTAATTAATGATTTCACTCTTCTTTTATTTGTTTTTTATTTATATCTCATGTAATTTTATTTTACAGTTCCAATGTACAGCACTTTGTGTCAGCTGTGGTTGTTTTAAAGTGCTTTATAAATAAAGTTGATGATGATGATGATGAAAATAGACAACAGCTCAGCAACCATGATGAACAGAAGTGGTGAGCTGCTACATCCCTGCCTTATCCCTCTATTAACCTCAAACCTTGAACATGTACCATGTTCTAGCAAAACAGAGCTGTTAATGTCATTATATAGCATCTCTATAACATTGATAAATTCCTCTCCAAAACCAAAAGACTGCAGAGTTTTTAATATGAACGTATGTTCAACTGAGTCAAATGCTTTGTAAAAATCCAAGAACAGGATGTACCCTCTCTCTTGGATTAATTCACTGTATTCAAGGAGATCCAAAACCAGCCTAATATTGTTATGAATTAGTCTTCCTTTCAAAAAACCTGATTGTGTTTCACTGATAATGTTTGAGATGCCTTTCTTTAGCCTCTCAGCTACAGCTCCAGACAGGATCTTATAGTCAGTGTTTAGTAAGGTGATGGGTCTTAAATTGTCTAAAATTCTTTTATCCTTACCCGATTTAGGGATCAGGGTTATCAGCCCTTGTTTCATGCTCGGCATCACTTCTTTTTTCTCTATCGATTCCTTTAATGCATCAAACAATAAAGTTCTTAGGTCCTTCCAGAAGAATTGATAAAAATTAGTAGTGAGTCCATCTGTCCCTGGGGACTTGTTTAATGCCATTTTCATGACCACCAAATCCAGTTCCTCAATTTTAAGCTCTGAATCACACAGATCTTTGAACGGCTTGTCAATACATGGGATGAGATTATGAATCTTATCAAAGAAACTATCAGAATCAGCTGCTGAATATTCTGAGGAGTACAATTTGGAATAAAAAGTGAAGACTTCTTTTCCAATCTTTCTGAAATCTTTACATTCAGTCCCATTTATCAACAAGCTTGAGATTAGATTTCTCTGCTGTCTGCACTTTTCCAGCTTACTAAAATATGATGAGTTCTTTTCACCTGCCTCAATCCACTTGGCTCTCGATCTTATAAAGGCACCCTGGGCTTTCTCTAGGTAAAGATCGTCTAATTTAGTTTGTAACTCCATCAATTTATTCTTTTCTTGCACGTTTAGTTTTTCTTTACTACAGCACTGAGTTATTTCACGAAGTAAATTACTTTCATATTCCCGTTTTTCCCTGTTCAGTTCTTTGCAGAATTTTATAGTGAATTCTCTGATTTTGAATTTAATAAGTTCCCATTTCTGTATATTACCCACTACTGAGTCATCATTTTTTATATCTGTAATTTTATGTCTAATTTTATCACAATACTTGTCCTTATTTAAAAGGCTGGCATTAAATTTCCAATATCCCCTGCTACTACGTTTCATCCTTGTTGGTTCTAAGACAAGATCAATGAAACAGTGATCAGATAGGGGTGCTTTGGAGATTTTAGATGGTGAAGTACACCTCAAAATGTCATCGCTCACTAACCAATAATCAATTCTTGACCTGCTTTCTCCATTAGGTTTAAACCATGAATAATTCTTAACTCCAGGATTCAAACTTCTCCAAATGTCTGTAAAATTATTATCACTAGAAAAGTTCTCAATAATGTTATTCTGTTGCCTCCTTCCTAAGCGAGGAGGCCATCTGTCCATCCATTCATCTGAGGTCATGTTCCAGTCTCCTCCTACTAGGATGTAATCTGTGGGGTACATAACTTTAAACTCTGAAATAACATTTGTTAGATTTTCCAATAGACGTTTATTTTGACCTTCGTTATTATGTCCATAAAGATTTGTAACAATTAGAAATATACCTTCGCTCTTCAAGCTGCAGTTGACCAATGTCCCTCACTATCAGCTTTATATGTTATAATCTCCCCTGGGAACTTATTAAAACAAATCGCCACACCTCCAGATCTGTTAGATCCACGACTGAAAAGAATCTTGTCTCCCCACTGATTAGCCCAAAAGGTAACATCGGCATCCACAGAGTGAGTCTCTTGTAAAAACAGACAGTGACATTTTTGCCCCTTGCAAAATAAAAAAAGTGCCTTTCTCTTAACAATTTCCTTCAAACCCCGAACGTTTAATGAACCAAAAGAAATTTTTGAGTGAACCATAATAAGAGTATGCTAAGAAAATAACTTTTTTTAAAAAAAAAGAAAAGAAAAATATATAAACATGAGTTTAAATTGTAACACTTGTCACCAACTCAGTGACTAATAACCTTTAACTTTAAGTAGAACTCTTTTGTCCCATTAATAATATTCCACTGTATACAGTCTTACATCAAGTCTTTCATTCAACGTCGATGATCCTCCGTCCTTCGATGTATCCATGAGGACCCCGGAAAAAGGCCCGTTTCCCAGCCCGTCTGGCTTGTTCAATTTGCGGCCACAGCCGCCTCCTCTCTTCCCAGTCCTCCCGCGGCAGTACCTCAGCGAAGTGGAAACCGCCGTTCTTACAGACAGCCGAATCTTTGGTGCGACGCCAAATCTCCTCTTTCACGTGTCTCAGAGCAAACAGAATGATGATATGTCGGACCTTGTTCTCAATCTTCTTCCCAACTCTATGCACCACATCCACAGATTCTTCAAGCTTTGATATCATATCAGGTGCGATCTTGCCAAGAATTCCAATAACCAGCGATCTGACACCTTCATCTCTTTTCTCTTCTAATCCTTTAATCCGGAGGCACCACCTCATTTTGTACCTTTCTTGCTCTCACACTCTCTCCTTGAGATCGTAGTTATCTTTGGTCAACTGCTCGTTTCGTCTCTCCAACTCTTTAACCTTTTGTTTACATTCTTTCACCTCCTCCGAGTTGAACTGAACCGCTTTGGCTAGGCTGGCTAGCATCGTACTAGCTTGCTTGCATTGCACACTCAGGTCAGCTAGCTGCTCGTCCACTCTTTTTTCAAGGTTTTTTCTACGTAGTCATGATCCGTTCCTTCTCTGCTGTCTTCCTTTCCATCACATGGCGATGTTGTTTCTTGTTTTTTGAGGTCGAGTTTGAATTTAGCAGGTTTAACTATACTTGGGGCAGTCATTTTACTACTTTCGAGTGGAAACAATAACGAACACAAAGTAAATTCTGGGACAAGTTCAACGAGCTCCTAATTCGTGCGACTGCTCAACTCGCCATCTTGCGCCACCGTCTCACTACTAGATGAACTTGTGACACACATCTGCAGCAGAGGCTGAGTGGCTGCTCTCACACCTGGAGCATCCAAATCGACCCACAAACACGTTGAAAGATGCAATGCCATCAATGTGGATTGTCAAGACTGAGAGACCTCTTCCCTCTGACCCCTCCCCAAACCCTCCTACCCACCTCGACATACAAACTCTGTGTGGCTTCACGTGTTCTGTTGATGTTTACATGATCGAAATAACTTGAACACAAACACAAACAAACAAAGAGGAAGACCGCACCGGAAGGAAACAACTACAAGTCCCAGCATCCTCTGTGTTTAGGGAGCAGCAGTGAAAGTGAAAGCAGGAGGAGGAAGGTGGAGCTGAGGCAGGTGAGTGTTAACATGAATATGTTTCTTCTTATGACATAAAATAATTCCACGCTGTTCGTGTCTGTGGGTGAAATGTGAGGCCGGTCGGCTCCTCTGAGCGCTGGTTTCCTGTAAGTAGAGAGGAAGTGAGTTTAGCTGAGCCTCCGTTTAGTGTGAGAGAGCAGGAGGAGAGTGAGAGCTGTGCTGAGGCAGGGTGAGTGTTAACACCGCTCTGACATTACTGTGTCTCTGTGGCGGGAACAACAGGCTCCGTCAGTGGAGGCAAAAATAATCAGACTTTGGTTTTTCAAAGGAAACAACTTTATGTCGGAAGTTCCCGCACGCTCATTGGATAACGATGTGTCAATCTCGAGCTATTAGCCAATGAGCGTGCGGATTCACAGAAAGACCCGCCTTTATCACGGGACTTTAAAAACTACAATGGCGACAGAAACTCCGTGAGTGGAGTTCAGGGTGACGTTATGAAACTGTGACGTTTGAGCCACTTCCCGTTGATCGTGAAACTGATGGTTTCTGGTGTTTGGGTCTGTTTTTCTGTATTTATGCAGATAAAGTGTAAACTCAGATGAATTATACCATCAAATGTTAAAGGAAAATATCAGGATGAGTGTTTGTGAGCTGAGAAGGACGTGAAGCGAGCAGTTTATCCCAGAGCTGAAGCTGCTCTGTGTGCAGAGATGAGCTCAGATTCCTGCTGTGATTGATCAACAGTCACAGAAATGTAGACTTGTAGTTATTACTGCAGTATGGTCACAGCAGATACTGATAAACATGTATTATGAGGATGGATGATCAAGTTTCTCACTCTCTCCTTTAAATCTCAGTTTTTTCTTCTTCACAGTTTATCTGTTAATTTATTAATGAATAACACTGAAAGAGTTTCTGTTATATTTCCCCTTGAACATCAGCTTATTAGGGCGGCATTAGGAAATAGCCCCCCTCCAAAGAATGAATCAATGAATGATGATAATAATAAAATGATTCAAAAGCAGAGCTCAGAGTGGTAGAATGGTCAAACATGGATCCACGGGTGGTTCAACTGCATTTGGTGACGTGACTAAAGCAAATCTTTCAAATAATCCCACCATCAACGGGATGTTGTCTCCTTTACTACGGTTACTTTACTTGGTCACCGTGTGAATTTCTTTGAAATGAACCAAATTCTTTTATTTGTTGGTTGTTGCATATTTAACCTCTACAGTCAGGAAAGGAGGAGATGAGGCCTCAACAATGTTGGGTTGTAGCTGTGCTTCAGGTTAGAGTGAGTGTCCATGGAATAAATGTAAGTCAGTGAACTGGAAACATGACTGTGTTCAAACTTTGTTTCCTTTTTATAATGAGTCTAATCAAAGGTGGACAGAAGTATCTCCACTGTGACTTTTCTGTGTCACCATCAGAGCTTCTGCACAGTGTTTCTGGGGCAGATAACATTGCAGCATTATGGAGACATTATGGAGACAAAAAGAAAAGCGTCTGGACTTCTTTAAGTTAAACTTAAAGAAGTCCAGACGCTTTTCTTGGACTGTTGGTTTCAGTGTTGAGTCTCATTCACACACTCCCTCAGACTCTTCACACACACTGATTTCCTGACATAAACACACTCCTGTGTGCTTCACACACACACTGAGGACCATCTACAGACTGTGAGCTCCGTCTTCTTTGTCTTTGGAGCCGAACTCTGACAAAGTTAGGAACAAAACTTTCTCCAGCGTGTGAACTTCCCTCCTAGACTCAGTCTGAGCAGTCAGACCACATATTTCTAAAGCAGCACATGAAGGTGTGGCTCACACACACACAGGTGAAGGAAACAGCTGCAGTATTAAAAACTGCTTCACTGTCTACAAATATATGAACTGAATGTTTCTTTCAGGCTGTAAAAACCTTATTTATCCTCCATTACAGTCCTGCATTCAGAGCATTAGTTCTGTTATATTAGTACATGTATTTTATTCTGATGAACACATGAAACTCTGAGCTGGATTGAATCCATTGAATCAGAGTCCAGGACTCAGACTAAACACACTGAATGTGTCCTGAGCTCGGCCGCTGTTCCACAGTAACTGCTGTCAGAGTCACTGTTACTGAGTTAGCTTAGCTAGCAGAGCAGCTAGCAGTTAGAGTATGAACTCTGTAAGCAGTCAGCTCGGTCCTGGACATGGTTACTGACATAAAGCTGCTCTCTGCAGCCATGTTTGACCTGCTGCTTTGTAGGACTACAGTAATGGAGGATTTGGAGGCTGAAATGGGCTCTGTGACACTTTTTGTAGTGAACTGATGAAATGTCTCAGATGGATGTTAGTCCAACACATCGGACACAACCTCTGCAGCTCTCAGTTGATGTGCACATGAATGATTTGTGTTTCCTCTGCAGGTGAAGGTAGAAAGTATGTGTGAGCTGATGTGAATTGAGCAGCATGGATCAGTGTGAGGACAGAGAGGAGGGAGTCCCTCCCTCTAAAAGCACTCTGTGTGGGGAACATGAGAGCCAGACCAAAGCTCAGAGGTGAGATGACCATCTCTAACTGTCCATGACTCTTCTCCATGTCACAGCTCAGCACTCACATCACTGCTCCATCATTATTCACAGGAACCAGCCTGGACCTCCACCCAGCTCTGTGTCCTCTAAGAGCAAACGGGTGAAGCATTTCTTTCATAATTTAGGGCAAAAAAAGTCATCTGACAAAAAGTAAGTTCATGTCAGTGTTAAAATGTTTGAAATTTTAATCAGCTTTTTACTATTTAACGATTTAAATAATAAACTATTTACATAGTTTGTTTATACTTTTTATGTAATGTATTGGACACATTGGATGTGACACATGTTTCATGTTCACTTACTTTTAGCGTCAATCAGAAACCATCCAGCTCTGTGTCCTTAAAGAGTGACCGGTCCAATCATCGATTCATTGATTTTAAATCCCAGCCTGTGTCTGCTGCAGAGAGGTGAGCTGTTAGTTACAAGAACTCTCTGATTTAAATGATTTTGATGTTTCCTGGTTTCTAAAATGCATCTCTGTAGCAGAGCAGTGTCTCCAAGGACACACAGGCTCAGCTGTAACTGTCAGTTTATCTGGTTTTAAGACACATTTGGACTCAATTGGCTGTTTTTAACTATGTATTTTAATCAGAGGTGTAAATTTAGACCTCACACATCTGGATCCTAAACTATGATAGAAACAGCTGCTAGCAGTGGGTAGTTTGACTTTGATACGCTGCTCTAGAAAGCAAACAAAGGTTTGTGCAGCTCCTCTTCAGAAAAGTGTTCAGAGAGCAGCTGCTGTATTAGACAAAGGCTCGTCGTGTTAGCCCAGATGTGTGTAACAGCTGGATGAAGGAGAACCATCACAGTCGCGTCTCCATCCCGCCTTTATTAATGAACTTCCTGTTGCTTGCAGATGACAGGAACACAAAGTGTTTGTGCCACGTGATGCTGCAGGATTTGTTAACGTGTCCATGATGGTAACATCTCCTCGTCTAACTGCAAACACATGAGCGCTCCTAACGGCAGCTATCACAGCCACACAGGCAGACTGTGTCTCACTGTTGCATTCAGGGACATTTGTTTTCCTGTAAAAAGCTGAACTCTAATCTAAGAGGACTGTTACTGACAGGAAACAGCTGCATTATCTGCAGTCTGTGTGATCACAGCTGCTTCAATCACTTTATCAGAGAATTGATCATTGAATAAAACATGTTTGTGTCTGCAGAGGTCAGAGGTCACAGTCTGCAGGATCCAGCTGTCCGTCTATAAGGAGTGATGGGTCCAAAGGTCATCCTCTAAACTTCAGTGCTGAACCTGGACCAACGAGGTCAGAGAACTGTGATGACTCCTTTACATGTTTGTGTTTTCCTGGATAAATATGACCAAAGATTCATTAAAAAGATAAAAATATTAGACTTTGTCCTGTAGCGCTGTGTGGCAGGCAGGATTGGACCCAAACACAACAGGATGAAGTCAAAGAGGCAGCTTTATTTCAGCTGTGAACATGCAAACAGCAGAAATAAGGAAACATAACTGTAGGTTTGCAGTGAATGAAGCCTCAGCTCGACGCTCCACTTTGTCCCTCTTTTCCTTCTCCAAACAGCCACATCAGGAGTCTTTGATGGAGTTTTAAAATATTTAATTACAAATGTCCAAAGATGGGTTCAGGATACCTGAATCCACAGTTATTAAAGCTAAAATAGTTCACAGGGTTTGGACTTTGTTAGGTGACGAGAGAACATCAAAGTGTTTTTTATCTTTAAACAGTATTTTTATCACTTCAGTTGCTCTCACAGCCCTGTTTGTTATTTTACCAGAGCTCTTATGTTTCACTCAGTGCTCCCACCAAACACCTTGGAGGACACATTAGTGTGATTTAGATTTCATTGGTGTAAACACCAGTCACACAAGCTAACCCATGGAGGCAGCAGCAGGCTTTGTGTTTGGTAAAGTCTGCTGGCTTAAACTAAGAGAGTTTAGTTTGTTAGCACAAAGAGCTGTCAGCTAAAGCCCCGAATGCACTTTGAATACAGACGAACTGAGAAAAACACTTTAAATACAGCAAACAGTCAAACTGACAACATCTTGTTCTGCTGATCATCCACAGCAGTACATTTAGCATTCATGCTAGCAGCAGGCTATGACTGTCCACAAGGCTTAATATACGTGTGTGTTTGATATAATGCCAACAAGTACAAATAGGTGTTCTTACAGGTCTTAATCACAGAGCTCTGATAAGTCTGGTGACTTTCACACTCAGCAGTTTTGCTGCCTTTTATTTTATATTGGCCTTTTTAAAGCCCTTCAAAGTCTCCCACATTCATACAGAGCTTTTAACACCAAACTCCTTTACAGTCCTTCTCCTCTCACACACGATCACACGACTGATTTGTCTGCAGCAGCTGTGTTACTGCTAGTATTTTATTATGTGTGTAATCTCCTCATATTGTTCCTGTGGTTTAGTTTGACGTCCTTCTACAAACTCAGCTGCTCTGTTGCTGATACACGTCTCCATGAATATGATTGATCAGATGCTGCCAACACCATGTGTTTCATGTGAGCGCTCAGCTGAAACCCTGGGTTGACTTATCGAGTTAATAACAAGCTTCACGTGACTGTGAATGCTAAAGTGAATCAGATAAAGGAAAGAGACCCTGCTAATGTTGGACTCACTTCTTAGTGTAGATCCCAGGAGGAAGTTCAACATAGCCATTCTTTGTGCTAGCTCGACCAAACCTGAGACCACAGTGCAGGATAATGATCATCATCTGTCTCTGTCAAGGACATTTAAAATCCTCAAATAACAAACATAATTATATTTGATCATTAAAAATATGTTTTCACTTAAAAAGCATGAGCACACTGGTGGATTACAGAAACATGAAAACTCGTTAACAGTAAAGTTAATTTAGGTGTAAACAAAGTGTCAAACATACTTAAGTAGAAGGACTGATGTTTGTGTTAACCCTCACATGGGCTGTACAACATTATATAGGGAGACAAAAACAGAGATTATCGTAGCCATCGCTCTCTCGCATGGACGTGGCAGTCTTGCTGTCTGCTGCGAATCCTCCCCGTACCTCCGTGACCTCGTCTGGTATCTGCTCCCTCCTCTGTAAGAGACAGTAAAGGAAAACACGTCTCTGCCTAGTCTTGAAAATCTAATCTTATCATCCATTGTTCTTCTAGGGCCTCTTCTTCTTGTGGCCTCAGCTAACTGCTAATATTTAAATGGCTAACATTAACATGTGTGCCAGCCAGGTTAACATTTATGATGACCTATGATTAATTAACTGATGTTGAAACTGAAGCTTTACTGACCTCTGAAATTCCTCCTAAAGTGTTATTCAGTGTTGTGACAGTCAGCTGCTTCAGCTGCTGCTGGGATGGGCTGTGGCAAAGAGAACAGAGAAAATCTAAATCAGAGTTTTTCTCTGAATTAAAAGCAAGGAAACAACAATATATTCTACATGGTGAAACTGATGGTTTCTGGTGTTTGGGTCTGTTTTTCTGTATTCATGCAGATAAAGTGTAAACTCAGATGAATTATACCATCAAATGTTAAAGGAAAATATCAGGATGAGTGTCTGTGAGCTGAGAAGGACGTGAAGCGAGCAGTTTATCCCAGAGCTGAAGCTGCTCTGTGTGCAGAGATGAGCTCAGATTCCTGCTGTGATTGATCAACAGTCACAGAAATGTAGACTTGTAGTTATTACTGCAGTATGGTCACAGCAGATACTGATAAACATGTATTATGAGGATGGATGATCAAGTTTCTCACTCTCTCCTTTAAATCTCAGTTTTTTCTTCTTCACAGTTTATCTGTTAATTTATTAATGAATAACACTGAAAGAGTTTCTGTTATATTTCCCCTTGAACATCAGCTTATTAGGGCGGCATTAGGAAATAGCCCCCCTCCAAAGAATGAATCAATGAATGATGATAATAATAAAATGATTCAAAAGCAGAGCTCAGAGTGGTAGAATGGTCAAACATGGATCCACGGGTGGTTCAACTGCATTTGGTGACGTGACTAAAGCAAATCTTTCAAATAATCCCACCATCAACGGGATGTTGTCTCCTTTACTACGGTTACTTTACTTGGTCACCGTGTGAATTTCTTTGAAATGAACCAAATTCTTTTATTTGTTGGTTGTTGCATATTTAACCTCTACAGTCAGGAAAGGAGGAGATGAGGCCTCAACAATGTTGGGTTGTAGCTGTGCTTCAGGTTAGAGTGAGTGTCCATGGAATAAATGTAAGTCAGTGAACTGGAAACATGACTGTGTTCAAACTTTGTTTCCTTTTTATAATGAGTCTAATCAAAGGTGGACAGAAGTATCTCCACTGTGACTTTTCTGTGTCACCATCAGAGCTTCTGCACAGTGTGGAGAAAGATCCAGAAGCAGAGCTGGACTGCAGACAGCCAGTCAGAGCAGCTGTGTACAAAGTAAGACTGAACATCTGTCTGCTGATGGACTCATTTCTGAAAACTGGACTTCTTGTGTTGTTCAGACATTGAAGAGTTTTCTTTCTCTTTAGTCTCGTTGTTTTTCTTTCTTTCAGCAGATGTTGGTCTGCAGGAGGTTTTAGATGAACATAAGATCAGTCTGAGGAGGAGATGTGAACGTGTGACTGAAGGAAGTGATGAAACAGGAAGTAGAACCCTCCTCAACACCATCTACACTGAGCTCTACATCACAGAGGGACAGAGTGAAGAGGTTCATACCCAACATGAGGTGAGGCAGCTGGAGACAGCTTCCAAGATGGACGCCCTCCATGACGCTCCAATCAGGTGCCAGGACATCTTTAAAGCCTTACCTGACCAACAGAGACCCATCAGAGTGGTTCTGACCAACGGCGTGGCTGGTGTTGGAAAAACCTTCTCAGTGCAGAAGTTCACTCTGGACTGGGCAGAGGGCTTGGAGAACCAACATGTCAGTGTGCTGGTTCTGCTTTCATTCAGGGAGCTGAACCTGATCAGAGATGAGCAGTACAGTCTTCTGGAGCTGCTCCATGTTTTCCATCCAACATTACAGAAGGTCACAGCAGAGAAGCTGGCTGTCTCTCAGCTTTTGTTCATCTTTGACGGCCTGGATGAAAGCAGACTTTCATTGGATTTCACCAACAGGAAGCTGCTGTCTGATGTCACACAGAAGTCATCAGTCAGCCAGCTGCTGACAAACCTCATCCAGGGGAATCTGCTTCCCTCGGCTCTCGTCTGGATAACTTCCCGACCCGCAGCAGCCAATCAGATCCCTCCTACATGTGTTGACAGGCTAACAGAAGTACGAGGCTTCACTGACGCCCAGAAGGAGGAGTACTTCAGGAGGAGATTCAGTGATGAAGAGCTGTCCAGCAGAATCATCTCCCACATGAAGACATCCAGGAGCCTCCACATCATGTGTAGTATCCCAGTCTTCTGCTGGATCACTGCTACAGTTCTGGAGCACATGTTGACTACAGAGCAGAGAGGAGAGCTGCCCAAGACCCTGACTGACATGTACTCACACTTCCTGCTGGTTCAGACAAAGAGGAAGAAGAACAAGTACCACGAGGGACATGAGACGAGTCCACAGGAGCTGACGGAGGCTGACAGGGAAGTTCTTCTGAAGCTGGGGAGGCTGGCGTTTGAACATCTGGAGAAAGGAAACATCATGTTCTACCAAGAAGACCTGGAGCAGTGTGGTCTGGATGTGACAGAGGCCTCGGTGTACTCAGGAATTTGTACAGAGATCTTCAAAAGAGAGTGTGTGATCTTCCAGAAACCAGTCTACTGCTTTGTTCATCTGAGCATTCAGGAGTTTCTGGCTGCAGTCTACATGTTCCACTGTCACACCAACAGGAAGACAAAGGTGCTGAAGAACTTCCTTAAACCAAAATCTTTAATCAAGATGATTTCCAGTCTTTTTGATGATGATGATCTGCAATCACTTGATGTATTTCTGAGGAGAGCCATGGAGAAATCCCTCCAGAGTAAAAATGGCCACCTGGACCTATTTGTTCGCTTCCTTCATGGCCTCTGTCTGGAGTCCAACCAGAGACTCTTAGTAGGTCTGCTGGGTCAGACAGAGATCAGTCCAGGAACCATCCAGAGAGTCATCAACAACCTGAAGGAGATGAACAGTGATGGAATCTCTCCTGACAGAAGCATCAACATCTTCCACTGTCTGATGGAGATGAACCACCTCTCAGTACATCAGGAGATCCAAGAGTTCCTGAAGTCAGAGAACAGATCAAAGAAGGAACTCTCTGAGATCCAGTGCTCAGCTCTGTCCTTCTTGCTGCAGATGTCAGAGGAGGTTCTGGATGAGTTGGACCTGCAGAAGTACAACACATCAGTGCAGGGACGACAGAGACTGATTCCAGCTGTGAGGAACTGCAGAAAGGCTGGGTGAGTCCAGATGTGATCATTAACATCATTGATCAGTGTAGGTTAGTAGTTTAATTTTGAAAATAAAATCAGATTGTAACCACAAAGTGTTTGTGTCCGTACGCTGCAACCTTCCACACCATTCCTTTATTGTACAGACTCAGCAGCAGCTCCATGGATCCCAAATCCAAGAGTGGAGAACAGATTTGAAGTGTGTCACATCCATGCAGTCACAGCTGTTTCCACCATGTTTCCACTGATATTAATCCTGTTCAATGACACGTTTCATATCAGTGAATATGTTCTTTAGGACGTCCACTGACATGTTTAAGTGTCCTGCTGGAAATCATTCAAATCATCCATGAAATCCATGAAAAATCCTTTTAGTGTTTCTAACTTCAGCCTCTGTCCTCTCTCTCTCTCCATCCTCCTCACTGCTTCTTTCACTGATAATCACACAAACATCGTATTCAGCTACAAAATAACACAATAATATCATCTGATGATCATTATTATAAGAGCAGGATCCATATTTGATATCAGAGTAACACACTGCTTGGTTATGTGCAGTCATCATCAGTGACTGTGGGTCAAACAGAAGCTCTCTGATTGGTTGCTGACCTTGGTCACCTGTCCACTCTCACCTGTTTGTGTTTGCTCTCTCTTTGCTGTCTCCATCCTCTCTCTCCTTTCTCTCCCTCTCTGTCTTTGTACGTCACTCAGGTCCAGTGGAAACAGTGACATTTACAAACGTTCTTGAATAATTTATAATACTTTGGAACAACAGTAAAACAGCCAAAAAAGTGTAAGACTGAAGCAGGTCCAACCTTATAACCAATACGGGCTCCACCCCAAACAATAACCAAATTCCCTAATATACTAAAATCACTCAGCAGTCCAACTGCTTTCCACGGTCCAACCGTATTAAATCCTTTAGCGGTCCAACCGTATTCAATCATTTTTAGCAGTCCAACTGCATTAAATCCTCAGTACTGTCATGAGATTCTCATCAAAATCAAAGCAGACATTCCCCAGTAATTTCAGTGAGTAGACTTTAATTTGTAATGTCCAATTTGGCACACTTTGGAAATAATTCAACAGGTAGTGCCTTACCTTTGGATAAGCGGCTTAGAACAACAATGAGAAAAAGAGAGCTGATTATTAGCTCATCAAAACACAAAACAAAATCACAATGAATTATCGGTTAATTTCATTTAAAATAATTCATTAAGTATTTATGTACAATTCAAATTAGTTAATTACATATTTTGTTGGTTTGTTTTCTATTTTAATTATTTTACTGACACATTTAATGAATTATTTAATGATGTATTTATTTAATTCACGTTGCTACTCCTGGCCCTGCATCGCTGTTCATAAATACATTTTATTTGTCAGCTTCACCCATCAAAGTCAGGGGGCGGGGTTAATGCTGATCAAGTCAACACCATTGCTTTGGTCTGGTGGGCGTTCTTTTAGTGGGCTTTTCTCAATACTAAGTAGGCCTACACACCAGGGTTTGGACATGTGTGGACCCAAACTATACTTTTACCCTTTTTTGTGTGTCACCAAATACACTTTAATATTTTCTAGACAAGAATGTAGTGGCGTAATCTTTAAGCTCTTTTGGCTCCAAACAGAAGTGACAGACTTGAGCAGGGTTCATTTAAAGGCTGACAGAAGTGGAGTGGTGACGGGGAGATGTTTGACAGGACAGTGTTTCAGCCTCCACAGGTTCATGTTGTGCTCCATCAGTCAGTGAAGATGAAGTCAGTGCTGATGAGGCTGTAGAGTGTGTGAGGGATGTGAATGAGGATGATGAAGATCTGATGATAGCAGATAAAAACAGGCTGCAGAGACTTTGAGCCATACAGGGCACACAGTGTGTGTACAGAACAGCTGAAATCATTATGGAGGCCTCACTGGGATATGGAAGCATCACAGTACAGCTTCAGTGAAGCATTAAAGTCTCTGATATGAGATGAGAAATGAAGCAGCCAGAGCTTTTTCATGAGTGGAAATCCACTGTGACTGTGAGCTGCTGCTACAGCCTCCAGATTAGCCAGCAGCTCATCCTGCTCAACATTTCCTCACCAACTTTAATGGAAGTGTGATGTTTTCAGCTGGAGTGATGGTCAGGGTGGCCTCCCTCTCCTCTTCTTCTCCTCTTCCTCTTTCATTTGTAAAGCCACTTCTGCTGCTTTCATTCATTTGGAAGTCCTGTAGCTGAGTTTGGGAGAGACTAACAGCCTCGGCAGCAGAGGGGAGAAAGGCTGTAACACCACCACTTTACTCTGTTCTACCTGTCACATCATTTTATCAGGAAACAAATATGCTCATGTTTTTACTATGCTTGTCTTGAAGATGTAAGAAGATCACATGGTGCTTTTTATTATTGTGTTGGTTTGTTTGCTGTCTCTTGGATGGAGCCCAGCTGTGCGTGGCCCCTGGGCCTGTGGTCAGAGTGTGTGCTGGATAATCCGGCCCAGGATGAGGCCAAACTGACATGGGATGAAATGTCTGTCACATAATTGAGCTTTGTGAGAAATGTACGACTTTAATGTGAAACATTCAGAGTTTTTTCTCTTGTTGTGTTTGTTTGAAGCTGCTTCCTGTTGGCTTCAGCTGTTTGGAGTTTCCATTTTCTAAACTTCTACATTCTGAACCTTCTTCAGCTCTGAACAGATGATGAAACACTGAATGATTTCAAGCTCACACTTTGTCTAATAAACTTACATCTTTCATTCTTTATACAGATTGAGGGACTGTGGTTTGTCAGAGATCAGCTGTGATTATCTGGCAGCAGCACTGAAGTCCAACCCCTCCCATCTGAGACAGCTGAACCTGAGCCTGAACAACAACCTGCAGGATTCAGGAGTGAAGCATCTGTGTGGTTTCCTGGAGAGTCCAGGATGTGGACTTGAAACTCTGAGGTCAGTCAGCATGTTTTAGTTGTGCTGAGATGAATATGATGTGAAAGTTGTGCTGACACTAAACTGCAGACATCAGGCTGATATTATACTGATCCACACTGAGGATCTTCATGGTAAAGTCTGTTTTCTTCTTCTCTGGTTTAGTCCATTGACTGCAGCAGAACAATGTTCACATTTCAAACAGTGAGACTCAACGTATGGCCCGCGGCCCACACGCGGCCTGCCCACCTTCCCTGATTCAGAGAGAGGGGACCCTGATTAACTGTGTAGTGTTCTTCCTCACAGTTCTAAGTATCAGACACAACAATGAATAATCCACAGCTGACTGTCTTTAGCAGGTCAAAGGTCACGGCACACAGCAGACAGTGGGAAATATTATAACTCTGATCATTTATCAGCACATATCCATATGTATAAAAACAAAGCTGACACTGTGAGACTTGATCAGAGGTGTGATCATCACAGCAGAGGCCTTTGTGTCAAAGTCACTGAGGATCAAACAGAAACACATGAAGCAGATTTTCCTGTTCTGGCTTTTTATAGCAGATAACCTTCAAAATATTCTGCAGTCCATCAAAAACTGAAGCAAACCATGAATCAACATGTGAACATGAGCTGATGCTGCTGAAGTGAAGCAAAGTTACAGAGGTTTGATTACAGACACAGCTGAGAGTTTGTAATCTGTCATCATTTTAAAAGGTTTACATTTCTTCAGTATATCCACATTTGCAGCTGCTACCTCAACCTCCACTTGTCCAACACAACTGCTGTCCACTGCCTCCATGACATTGTGATTTTGCTGTTGGTCTTCTGTCAGATCTTCATCAATCACTTCTGCACGGGGCACACCTTCAGACTCTGCAGCTGCATAACGAAAGCCTGTAAGATAAAATTAGACATAAGGTAAATGTACACCAATATTCCAATGACAGGTGTGTGATTCATCTGGAAGTTATGTGCGGATTAGTGTACAGTGATAGCAATTTAGTATGTTTTTAGAGGGGGGGGGGGTTGTTTACCTCCGATGGGTGCTCTTTTTCGCTTCCGTTGCGTACGCCTTGAGTGCCGGTCCGAGTCTGATACAGGTATGTCGTCATGCCCCATGTGCAGTGTTGGTGCCCAGTCTGGATTTGTTACATCCATTTCATATGCTGGTTTGCCTGCAATAATGCCAAATCATAAGCTACTCAGTCGACATGACGTGGTTCTGCAGCATCACACATTAGCATGTTTTATCTCATTATCTATGACCTCAGCACGTTGAAAATAACACTAAAAGCCTTTCAAGAGTGATATGAATTAATTTAGAACTCACCGGAAAGAAAATGCCGTGAGCAAACCAACAAAAAGCTGGGGATTGCAGAGAACTCGATATCCGCTCGTCTCACCGCTGCAATCCAAGCCTGACGTCTTTGTTTAGTAATATCGGATACATGGGATCCCTCACGTTGCCTCCAGGACGGAAAACGATGAAAAGAGAGCCCGTTATCCAGCTTCTTGCCTTCACGATCGTGTGATCTAACGTTGCAACCGACAACACAACACGTACGATCCATAGCTGAAATGGTATCCTTGGGCTGGCCTACTGTCATGGCGGAAGGGGGCATGGCCCATCTCCCGTGACATCACGCTCCAAAGCCCTATAGGTGGGAAAATGTACCATGTCGACCAATCAAAAATGATATGGAAACATGACATTTGGTTGTTTAGCAAAAGGGGGAAGTTTTAGGAGTGACCGGCAAGAGAGAGCGAGTGAGCGAAAGAGAGAGAGAGTTTTGATACGTGAGAGATTTGTGACGTTTACCGTGTTTGGTCTCAAGTTAGTTTGTTGTCTTGTGTATTTAGTGTGTAGCTGTTGTTTTGTTTTGTGTGTCAGTTCTACTAGTGATCGTCACAGTTGCTGCCTTAAAGCCAACAAAGGCAGATTGCAGTGTAAACGCTGAGTGACACACCTGCTGTCAGACCTGCAGGTTTATCCCTGTGCTGTTCTCATATGTGTTAGAGTGACACAAACTATTGTTTGACACCTGATTGTTCTGTAAATAGTTTGAAATGATTATATGAAAAACGTCTGAGCCTTGGCTGCATTTTTTGGTAAATAGTACCATATAACTTTGTTGTTTGCAAAACGTGTGCGTATTTTTAAAAATGTACAATCTCTATTTGCATTTCAAGTTATGAAGATGATTCGTTAAACATGTGTGTGGTTTTTACAGTCAAAATATCACTTTCTACTTGTATTTTAAATTTTGTCTGAATTTAGATAAATTGTGCTGATACAGTTGGTCAAAATGAGAAAATAACAGATTGGCAAGATAAACTGTTTTTAAAGGTAAAATATAGAGGCCACATCAAAAGTAGTCAAGAAGGGTTAAAGGCTAAAAGCAAAGTTGTCACCAAGTACTGTTTATATTTGTGTGTATTGCTGCAGCTTTTTTGAGTATTAATTTGGTGCCTTTGTGTGAAATAATGGTATTGTGAGTGATCCATATAGTCACAAAGAATAGCCACTTGTTTCTGTGCTACCAAAGTTCCCCGGCTTTCATTCAAAATGTGTTTATCGTCAGCACCTGCACATTAAACTACTTAAACATTATAAATGTCTTCAAGCTCACACTGAGGCCTGTGGGGTACTATCAGCCACTGAGACAGTACACACATTTATATGTGTTTGTATATGAATATTTCATACTTTAAGACTGCCTGTTTATTTAAGGGAGATGAACAAAATACATTGGAATTGTACAAAATAATATCATGGATGATAAATTAAATAGATTTTAAGTAGATGCTTGTGCATTCTTAAAGTCTTATATGTTGAACTGAACTATGTGATCTGTTCAAAGCCTTAATCTTAATTTGAAGTGAAATGTGCATTTTGAGTTTATACACTATGTATATAAGGCGACCGTTTCCTTTTGCAGTATTTTTGTGTGGTGTACTTTTCTATGTCTTAACAAAAGGGGAACAAAGGTGTTTAAGTTCACCTAGGATGATGTGTTTTAATTTTCACATGGTCTTGCTTGAATTTGACCCTGACAAAGGCGTATGAACTCTGTCAGCTGTTTGGAGTTTCCATTTTCTAAACTTCTACATTCTGAACCTTCTTCAGCTCTGAACAGATGATGAAACACTGAATGATTTCAAGCTCACACTTTGTCTAATAAACTTACATCTTTCATTCTTTATACAGATTGAGGGGCTGTGGTTTGTCAGAGATCAGCTGTGATTATCTGGCAGCAGCACTGAAGTCCAACCCCTCCCATCTGAGACAGCTGGACCTGAGCCTGAACAACAAGCTGCAGGATTCAGGAGTGAAGCATCTGTGTGGTTTCCTGGAGAGTCCAGGATGTGGACTTGAAACTCTGAGGTCAGTCAGCATGTTTTAGTTGTGCTGAGATGAATATGATGTGAAAGTTGTGCTGACACTAAACTGCAGACATCAGGCTGATATTATACTGATCCACACTGAGGATCTTCATGGTAAAGTCTGTTTTCTTCTTCTCTGGTTTAGTCCATTGACTGCAGCAGAACAATGTTCACATTTCAAACCTTCAAAGAAGAAGAAAAATCCTCCACTGGATAATTCACTGTGAAACTCTCCAACTCTTCATTCCACCTTAAAGTCTGTCTGACACTGAAATCCAAAGCAAAATGTGCGTTTGCTTTACAGACAGCAGTCCAACACAAACATACACACATCATCCAAAACACAGTCCAACATCCAAATCTCCTCC